>NC_081417.1:36637625-36704206 GCF_949786415.1 Peromyscus eremicus
AAGAGATAGCTCTGGAAACTCTATAGTATACACTTGTTATCATTCTGGCATTTTAATTGTTTTATTGTGTTTTATATTTAAAATATAAATGATAGAACATTTTCATCAAAATAAAAGGCCCATCCAGGTATAATGACTACTTCCCATAATCCCAGTCCTCCTGTGGCTGAGAAAGGAGGAGCACAAGTGTGGCTAGCATGAGCTGTTACGAGCTGGGCCACACCAGCTCTGTGACTCTAGTGAGAAAATCCACATCCCACAACAGTGGAGAAGCACAGGACCTGGGGGGAAAGTGGAACATGAGCTACCAGCCTCAGTTATTGAGAAACTCGTGGAAGAGGTCTTATTGGTGAAATTATTTAGGCCACTCCACGTAGTTAAAAGATTTATTTAATGGCGTAACTTACAAGTTAAGGGATAGGTAGGTCGCGGGGTCTGGGGAAGGTGTATCACAGTCCAGCGGTGTTCTCTGGAGCTCTCCTCTGTCTACCTCCACCATCCAGCGTCCTGGAACCAAGCGAGCGTTCGCCGATCCGGATCTCGGGTCCCCAGGCGCCTCCCTTGGCCCCGCCTTGTAGGCGTGACAGTTGCCGAAGTCTCAATGGGGGTTGGAACTTCCAGAACAAAGCTGGAATGGCTACCCACTACAAGGTCTGGATCAGAGATGGAGTGGGAAGTCCAGGCCGAGACTGCAATTAAAGGAATGGGCAAGTGTGTGTAGACAGCCTTGGAGCGGCTGCACCATAAACGCTGATTCGAGACTTAGAAAGACCTAACAAGGGGCAGTCACTGGGCAGTGGTGCCACGGCAAGGGTACCACGTGTCTGAAAAGGGAAGATAAATGGAGATGAAGCATTGTTCCTTGGAAATTTTATTTTTTTGCTACTGGTTATTTATAATAGATTGGCCACATGTTTATCATTACTCCTTTCCAAGATCCATTTACAAAAAAAAAATAGTAAATAGGGCTTTAGCTATAGTTCAGCGGCAAAGCATTCAAGCGTGCCTGAGGCTCTGGGATCAGTCCCAAACACCACGAAACAAAACAACACCAAAACAGCAAGTACGTAGAGGTATGTATAAAAGCAGAAGTAAAAATTACAAGCCCGTGTGTTAGTTAGTTTCCCATCACTGTAACTAACACCTAAGGTAAGTCAAATTCAAAGAAGACATGGCCTGAGTTTTAGCGTTTTCAGTCCACGGTCATCTGGCTCTGTTTCGTTGTGGCTGTGGCGAGGTAGTACTTTATGGTGGGAGCACATGGTAGAGGAAACTGCTTACCTTCCTTCCACAAGACCCCAACTCATAAAGGTTCCGCCACCTCTCCAGAGGCTGATGAGCCTCTAGCACCTGGACCTTTGGGGGAATTTCATACTCAGACCATCATAGCATGCCCAGAGTCATCCATATTAAAGCCAGAGGAAGAGGTTTCAAAGAGAGATCTCCAAGGGGCCAGGGAGTGGAGGAATAGGTTACCTATTGGAACAAGGGAAAGCAGTAATGGTCATACAGAAGCCATGCTAAGCATCTGAAACTGGTGGTGAATTCATAGAAAGCCAGACTGGTAGATAAAATGAAGCAATTATTGATCCCAAGAAACAAGTTATGCAAGAAAGGAAATAAATATTAAATAATTCCTCTGCATTTTTATGGGCAAGGATAAATAGACTACAATTTTTACCATAAAAATAACAAGATTGATGAAGTGGGGTTTCAAAGTTCTTTATTATCTCCTATGATAGCAGAGAGTCTGAAATTGGCAAATACAGCCAAGAAATGGCTGTATAGGGTTGGAAAGAGGGCTCACTAGGGTAGAACCGCCACAATTAAATCACAAAGGATTTATAGCAAGTGAGAGAGACCAGGACAAAGAGACACACACACTTAAAGCACCTTGCCATGTAATGTCCGGTCCTGAGTTTAAACTCTGCCAGCAAGAAGGCCATCACATGTGCAGTGCCTAGATCTGTACCTCCAGAACAATGAGTCAAATAAACCTCTTTTCTGTGTCTCTCCCTACACTGTTAATTTTGTGCCAACTTGGCACAAGCTAAGGTGAGTCATCAGCAGGGAGGCAACCTCAATTGAGAAAATGCTGCTATGAGATCAGCCTGCATGGGCTGGAGAGATGGCTCAGTGGTTAAGAACACTGGTTGCTCTTCCAGAGGTCCTGAGTTCAATTCCCAGCAACCACATGGTGGCTCACAACCATCCATAATGAGATCTGGTGACCTCTTCTGACCTGCAAGCATATATGTAGGCAGAACACTGAATACATAATAAATAAATAAATCTAAAAAAAAAATCAGCCTTCAGGCAGCCCTGTAAGGGCATTTTCTTAGTGATTAATGAAGGAGGGCCCAGCCCATAGTGGGTAGGGTCACCCCAGGAAGGTGGTCCTGGGTTCTATAAGAAAGCAGACTGAGCAAGCCAGTAAACAGCACCCCTCTGTGGCCTCTGCATCAGCTCCTAACTCCAGGTCCCTGCCCGGCTTGAGTTCCTGTCCTGACTTCCTTCAATGATGGACTACAATGTGGAAGTGTAAGCCAAATGAACCCTTTCCTCCCCAACTTGCTTTTTGTTTTGTTTTGTTTTTTCGAGACAGGGTTTCCCTGTGTAGCTTTGCGCCTTTTCTGGAACTCACTAGGTAGACCAGGCTGGCCTCGAACTCACAGAGATCCTCCTGGCTCTGCCTCCCGAGTGCTGGGACTAAAGGCGTGCGCCACCACCGCCCGGCCCAACTTGCTTTTTGGTCATGGTGTTTTTATCAAAACAATAGAAACCCTAACAAAGACACTTCCAGTCTATGAAATTGTGCCAGTAGCAAAAAAATTTATATAAATTTAAAAAATTATATTTCCTCTCTCTCCTTCCCTAGACTAATGCTCAGTTCCTAACTAAAATAAACTACTAATCAGTATTTCTGCATGTGGCCTTTTTGTGTTTCTGCTGGTCATGGTAGTGGCAGTCCATCTGTCCAGGCAACTCCTCTCCTGTACAGAACAACAGCAGTACCTCCTCCCACAACTTGTCAGTGATTGGCGGTGTTGAATCACTCAGTGCAGGAGGTTGGTCCCTAACAGTTCTTAGTCTCCCGCATCTTGTTGTCATTCTTCGTATTTTATTATTTCCATTTCAGCTGGAGCTAAGTGCCACAATGGGACGGATTTAGTCTTCACCTTTAGTCCTCCACATTTTATGAAATAAAATTTACATTCATCATATTGAAAACTTAATACAATGGTTTTCAGACCTTAAACGAGTGGTTTTCCTTAGCCTGTCTCCTCACTTGGAACGGGCAAAACGCATTCTATATTGATAATAAGGTTAAAACTAATGATGTGTATGAACTGTGCTTCAAGGAAATGAGTGTGCTTTAATTTATTCCCTTGTGCTGTGAGCTTTGTCCGAGAGCCCACGGGCTGATGCAAACAAGGAAAGAGTTCCAATAATCCTCGCCATGCTGCCAAGACCTTGCTTCTACTAGGCACTGAGCCATGTACCATCTTTTGATGATTACAGGATATCTGCTTCATTCCATCACTCATAAATTCCAGAGGCATAGCTCCCTCTCACTGTGGAGGCAGTTTAGGGCCGCACTCTGCAGAGAATGACGTACTTCATGCTAATTGGGACGACAGTGACCCACTAGGTAGCCTCCCTGGCAGAAACTGAAGCATCCTCAGAAGCTGCTGCTGCCTCCAGCAGGTGCCAGCCTTCCCAGGAAGCAGTCACCAACCACCATGTTCCTGTTCTATTCAGGAGAGCCAGGGCTTTCCTAAAAGCAAAGCAAATCCAACTACATCTCTGTGATGGCCCACTGTCTTGCAGATCCACACTGCCACATACGACCTCCCTTGGCCATTTTCCTCATATCTAAGTTATTCCATACTTCCTTCGCTTACTCACGTTCATGTTATAGCAACATTTTTATCCTACGTCTCACTGTCCCTTTCCTCTAGAACCCTTCATCATGTTCTGAGACACCTGGGATGGTTCTTGTTCTGTTTGCCCAACATACCTTCCTCTGTGCTTTACTGATTGGGCAAAACACAGGACCAGGATGGACCCCAGTACGTGACCCAGTTATCCCTGTTTCAGACAAGGTGGGGTTAGTTCAGGCTGGGATGGCCACAGACTATTATCACTGTTTCAAACAAGAACGCAGGCTCACTGAAACCCCTTGTTTAAGGTCTAACAACTATTACATTAACTTTTAACTTCCATCACGAAGACTGAATTTTGTGAAAGTCAGTAGGATTTTACTAAAGGGTGGATATTGTATTTTGTGGCAGTTAGCTGCGTAGGTTAAAGTATCATAAAGGAATATGTGAATGTCCTGTTAACAATGTAACTACAACATCTGATGCCTGTGCTAAGCACCTGAAACCACCTATGTAATGCACGTCACCGAGTACGGTCGGTCAGCTTCTCCTCACGGCAACACAGTGCCTGAGATAAACAACTTTAAGAGGTAAAGGCTCCACATTGGTGTCAGAGGTCTCAGCCAAAGGGGACCTTAGCTGCTCAATTGCTTAGTCCTGTGGCAAGCAGAAAGAGCGTGATGTTTCCTACAGAGTGTAGGAAAGCTGCTCACCTCTCGAGAGCCGGAGCAGAGCAATGAGGACAGCCCATGCACAGGCTGTACTCTTCAAAGGCATTCCCTTCAAAGTCGCAAAAGCGACTTCCTAAAGCCACGCCCCATGCCCTAACCGCCATTCAACTTTGAATGCATTAATTGATGAATCCATTGGTGTGTTTCGTGTTCTCATGAGCAGCCACCTCTCCAAAATGCTACCAGCAGTGAGCCAAACCTTCAACCCACACTCCTGTTAGGGGGTCACTTCTTATTTAAACTGTACTGGTTAATTTCATGTTGCTATGATGAGACATAAAGGATGAGAAGTTTATTTTGGTACATTTCCACATCTGAGAATAAATTACAGCTGAGGTAGCTCAACATGGAAGTGGGAACTTGTGGCATAATTGTATCTTGATGGACATGATAAGGCAACTTAAGCCAGGATCAGATAGAGTATCACCTTCAAGGCCTGCCCCTCGGTGGGCTACCAATGTCATAGAGGCACTATGTCCCCAAGGTTCTACAACCTGACAAAACAGCACCACCCGCTAATAACCATAACCTTATGCCGTCAGCCTCGATTTCATAATGAAGAATGCATTTAGTCCGTCTCCAGGTGTTCTCTGATAGGCGCTGTCAACTTGACAGCATCTGGCATCACATAGATACACGGGTGAAGGGGTGGGGTTAGATTAGATTAGGTTAGCCTCTGGCCATGCCTGTGAGGGGTTATCCTGAATTGAATTGAAGTTGAAAGACACTAACAGTGGGTAAAGCCGTTCCCTGCTGGGGTCTGGACCACACAGAAAAGAATAGTTCTAGCTGGGCATAAGCTGCATCATTCTCTGATTCCTGGCTATGAATGCAATGTAGGCAGCTGGCTCAGGCTCCTGCTGCCGGGGTATCTCTACCGTATAGACGGCATCCCCGAACTGTGGGCTAAAACAAGCCCTTTCTCCCTTAAGCTGTTTTTGCCATGGTGTTTGATCAAAGCACCAGGAAAAGGAACTCCAAAAGCCCCACATTCTCGCAGTGCCACGTCCAAAGCCTCTCTGAGACCCAAGGCAAATTGTTATAGTCCCTATAAATTTCAAACAGCAACTCACAGTCTTCCCACGTGAAATGAGACAGATAAAGCAGCTTCATCCAAATGGGGCACAGGAGTGGGGTGAGGACCAGGCAAAACTGAAACCCTTAAGGGCAAACACTAAATGCTATAGTTCCATGTTGAACAGCAGGACCCGTCAGCATGATCACGATCCAGACACTAGGCCACCCCACCCCACAGCCTTGCCGGTTGTAGCCCACGTCTCTCGGATGTCCCTGGTCACTGCCTGTGACTTTCCCTCAGTGGATTATCTCTTGCTGTCTCTGCTGATGGACACTTCAGCCTCATTTCCACAGCTGCAGTATCACCGTTCAGGGGTTACCTCCAGGGATTCCTGACCCAGCTGTTCATCGCAGATCCCAGGCCTCCCTTGGAAATCCGGGAGGAGGCGTCCTTCACTCTTGCCTATGCATGTGTGTAAAACCAACCCCAAGTTCTGCCACCAGCTTCGGTGGTAGCCAGGCCTACTTCACCCATGGGTGCAAGTGCCTCTGGCTGTGTAGATGCCTAAGCGCCCCCGGGAAACACTTTTCCAAGCAGTCCTGCTCAAAAAACACAACAGCTCTCTTCTTGGTTTTGTTGTTTATTTTTCTATTTTTAGCCTAGGTCTTACTATACAGCCCTGGCTGGCCTTAAACTTTCAGAAATAGACCTGCCTCTGCCCCTCTGCCCCTCTGCCCCTCTGCCCCTCTGCCCCTCTGCCCCTCTCTCCCCAGTGCTGGGATTAAAGGTGTGTGACATCAAACTTGGCCCAGACTACCCTCATCATCATCCTCACCTTCATCCTCCCCCCCTTTTGTCTATATTAAAGGGGATTTGTTAGACTGGCTTACAGGATGTAGTCTTAGTCCACCAATGACTCTCCCACACTGGAAAGGCTGAGAATATAGTTGTTTGGCTCCCTCAGCTGGAAGTCTCATCAGTCCTAATCTAGTGGAGGAGGCCTGGAGGATTCCTGGAGAGCTGCTGATCTTCAGTCTGTGCTGAAATCCTGAAGAAGTCCGTTCTAATATAGGTGAAGGGATGTCAGCAAGAAGGTAGACGGACTTGCCAGCAAGAGTGAGGGCAAGCAGGCAAGAGTTTCCTTCTTCCATCAGACCCTTGAGCCTGTAGTAAGTATCCTGTATTTTTTGTTTGTTTGTTTTTTAAGATTGATTTATTTATTATGCATACAGTGTTCTGTCTGTATGTATGCATGTATGTCAGAAGAGGGCACCGGATCTCATTATAGATGGTTGTGAGCCACCATGTGGGTGCTGGGAATTGAACTCAGGACCTCTGGAAGAGCAGCACGTGTTCTTAACCTCTGAGCCATCTTTGCAGCCCCCAGCTACAGCATTCTTAGCCCAACTTTAAACATGCTCCTCTTCTAACCAAACTGCAAGCTTTACAAAGCCTTCTATGCTGTTTCTCTGGTCGTGATTTTCTCTGTAAATCGGGCTAAAAGCAGCCAGTAGTATTCCTGGTTGGGTCTGAATGCTGTGATGCTTTTAAATTTCCTGGGTTCACTTTCAAACCCTGCCCGCAGTGTCTCTGGCTATGGACGATGGGTGAGTTCTTCGCCGGTACAGCCTGCATGGCCCTACGCCAGTTCCCAGTGGAGTTCATTTCCATCCGAGACTCAGGATCAGTTCACCATTTACCATCCTGTTAGCGGTGTGTTCTGAGCTCACACCCCAGTCACCCATCAACCCTTGCTTACGACAGTTTTAGATCTTTCTAGCCGGCTTCTCCAGACTTTTCCAAATTCCTTCCACAAACCGGTTCTAAAATCTCCCGACCCACATAGTCACTCGACAGTCACAGCAGTGATCTACCTGCTCGGCACCAACTTCCTGTCAGTTTTCCTTGCAATTACAAAATACCCGAGAAAACTACTTTAAAGGAGGACACATTTATCTTGGTCCACAGTTTCAAAGGTTTCAGTCCATGGTGGCTCAGTGACGTCACTGTCTGTGGACCAGTGCTGAGGCAGAAGGGAAGTGAGAAGTAGAGCAGAGAGGCTCATCTTAGGACAGCCAGGACACAGGAAAACAGGGCACGAGATCAGAAGCAAGCTATACCTTCCTTCAAAGGCACAGCCCAGTACATACTTCCTCCAAGTGGATCACATAGTCTAATGAACTTCCCATAGCACTGGACCATCTGGGGACAACACATGAAGCCTTTTGAGGGATACTTCATATCCAAACCACAATAATATGTAACCAGTCCTTTTCAACAAATGGGTTGATTGGCCAGATGTTACTAAACTGTTACCACCATTACCATTATAAATAGAAACAGGGACAGACTACATAAAGAGAAGTCCAATTTATCATTGGGGGATATGTTATAAGACCTCCATGTATACCTGTAATCATAGTTAATCTGAAGTGCTGTGATTTAATTCCTTTTCCATCCTAAGTAAGTACTTATCACACATTAGAGCCATATTTTTGCGGCTAAGGTAACCCAGCCAAACTGGCATAAATTTCTTTTTCCCTTTTGACAATTTCAGGGATAGAAGCAGTTTGGGGTTTCCTTTGACGTATCTAAATTCCCAGCATCATTATTCATGCAAAATGTGGCCATTAGAAAATAAAGTTGGGGTTACTTGAACACAAGTTCTGATGATCTGATAACCAAAATACCTAAGACAGATGGGTAGTGTATACTGCATGGAAACACTGCATAAAAGATAATTGACACCCTATCAGGGATAGTGTAAAATAACACAATGTTACATCAAGTTAGTTGGAATGGATCCTATTTAAAACTTAGGAGTTATTTCTGGAATTTTCCATGTAGTAGTTTCAAACTGTGGTTGACATCAGATAGTTGAAACCACAGAAAGCAAAGATGCAGCTAACAGGTGGACTCCTAAAGTAGTAGTCTGTTTTAGTAAGGGTTCCCAGTATTGGAGCTTTTTGAAAAGCAAAGGCAACTGGTTAGTTTAATCTCAAAAAAAAAAAAAAAAAAAAAATCATGTTCTCGGAGGACAACTTTTAAGAGTCAGTCCTCTCTACCATGTGAGTTCCAGAGACTGAGCTCAAGTTGTGACATGTGGCAGCAAGCACCCTCACCTGCTGAGACGTCTAGCTACCTCCAAGATTTCAGTTTTAAGCACACTGGGTTTCCCCAGGCTTGTGTCTGATTTTAGAAGACAACCAAATAAAGGGTCCCCATAGAGAGCAGAAGCTGTAGGCCCCGGGCTGATGAATCATTCCTGAACGGCACACAGGTGGAAATGGCTCAGCCCGGCAGTGAGAGTCAACACCACTAAAAATGAAAAAGCAGCAGCTCTCTGAGGTGGTGAATAAAATAAAGAGGAGCAACAAAGTGAGCGCATCCATGTCATCGAGGCTGGAGTGGGTGCTTAATTATGTATATGGCACTTGAATAGCAGTTACTTTCCAACAATAGATTCTTCCAAATCTCCAAAAGTCTGGATGATGGAGCTTTTTAAAGCTCATAATAGCCTTTCATGCTAGAACCCTAACAACTGCTTTATTCTGGGCTCAGCTGCTGTTGTGCTGAGTTAATCTAAGTTATATCCTCTGAATCTGAAATGTATTAAAGACATATTGAATAAGTCAAGTAGTAAATGGGAAGAAGAAAAGGGTAATAATTACATTAAAGGACTTAATCCCAAGCAAAAAAATGTGCTAGAAGACTAGCTTCTGTGAAGCCAGGGCCAAAAGTGACAGAGTACATCAACTAGATGGTGTTCCAATCAATCACAGTCGGTCAACCAGGGCACACCAGGGCAACCAAGCGCAGGTCTCATCTTCAAATGTCTGATAGCACTCAAAAGTGGTCACATTTTTCTGTTATGTAAATAAAATCTATTTACGCCAGGCGTGGTGGTGCATGCCTTTAATCCCAGCACTCGGGAGGCAGAGGCAGGCAGATCTCTGTGAGTTCAAGGCCAGCCTGGTCTACAGAGTGAGTTCCAGGATAGGCTCCAAAGCTATACAGAGAAACCCTGTCTCAAAAAAAAAAAAAAACTATTTACAGCAGAGAAAAATGAAGCCAAGTAGGAAAGAGAGACACAGAAGAGAGCCGGTGAGGTCCAATGTAGAGTTCCAATTTAAGATCCACAACACATCCTGGCTCCTGCAGCTTTGCTTTTGACTTTTCAACTTTGGTCACTTACAACTAAAGGGATCACAAGGAATATAATCTAGGCCATTAAAAGAAGAAAACTGTCTCCGCTCCATCCCCCACCAGTGCACCAAAACTTGCTTCCAACAAGCTGCTGCTTCTGTGTCCTGGACCTCCAGTGACCTCCTTCACCCCTGTTAAGTGAACACTGGTCCTTATCTTGAGGTCGTCCTGTATGGAGTATGGCTGACAGATTCTGCCATCTCCAAAACATCCTATGATCTCGGTACTGGACCACTCCTGCCCTCCCAGCCTTCTTCCTTCCCCCTTCTTACCATCATCACTCTCTTTTTCCCTCTACCAGAATAGTTCTTGGGAGGCCATTCAGCTGAGATGGCTCCAGCACCCGAAGTTCCTGTGTAAACAAGCCATGAACCCAACTTAGGCAACACTAAGATGCAGCGTAAGCTTAGCTACTTAAAAACTGTCAGCTAACCTCGGGCTAGGGACTGTCCGCTGACTGCCACAGTGCAGATGGGCAGATCAGAAGACGGCTTGTGGAGTCGGTGCTCTCCATGCACCTTTAGGTGGGTTCTGGGAATTGAACTTGTGCCTCCAGGTTTGTGTGGCAAGTTCCTTTACACACTGAGCCGTCTTACCTGCCCAAAGATAAACTTCTTAAAAATACTGCCTACATTTCCTGTTTTCCTTTCTGTTATCCATCGCTTTCTAAAAATGATCTCTTTCATCAGAGAAACATTAACTCAGGCTCTGAGGTGCTTCATACTAGTAAGGTTAAAAAAAAAACCCTCCATTTTGAGTTCATAAGGTTCCTTAGGCCTCAGAGTCTCAGACGACCCATAGGAGTGGTCAGAGTGGGGGTGTCACATGATTCTCATGATCATAACCAGCCAATGGGCTTGTTCAATTGTTGGGTCTACCTCCAAGTGTGTGTCATCCCTGGCAGTCTGATGTGCTAGCCACAATAGTACGTCATAAACTGCAGAACACTTACACAAGGAAATTATGTCATTTCAAAGGCAATGGAGTGGTTTTGCTTCCTTGGAGAAACAATTTCTATGAGTTTAATTTTACACTGTTACTAATTATAATGATAACATATGAGCAGATACATAACCTGCTTTCTAAAAAAAAAATCTTGTGAGGGCAAAAAGCAATTTCCTGAATGGGTTAGGAATGAAAGAAGATTAGGGATAACTGTTCAGAGTCATTGTAGCAAATGAAACCCAGAGACTATTTATTTGCATGGACTAAGAATGAGTTCGAAGCCAAGCAGTGGTGGCGCATACCTTTAATCCCAGCACTCAAGAGGCAGAGGCAGGCAGATCTCTGTGAGTTCAAGGCCAGCCTGGTCTTCAGAGCAAGTTCCAGAACAGGCAAGGCTACACAGAGAAATCCTGTCTTGGGGGGAAAAAAAGTTTGATAGACAAACATATTTCTAGCCCTATTATCTTGGGCAAGTGTCTTTCTGAGCCTCAGTTTCCCCCATTTTTAAAACACTTTACTGTGTATGTGTGAGTGTCTATGTATATTTTCCATGAATGTGTGTGTGTGTGTGTGTGTGTGTGTGTGTGTGTGTGTGTGTGCCCAGAGAGGCTAGAAGAAGGACTAGGATCCCCTGGAGCTGGAGTTACAGGTGGCTGTAAGCCCTGGCCATGGGGCCTGGGAACTAAACTCACTCATCTGGAAGAGCAGGCAAGTGTTTACCGAGCATCTCTCTGACCTCCTGTTCTTGGTAATTTTTATAGGCGCTTTTTTCACACTTACTTTCACATCATCTCAGAAGTACTTGTCCGCTCTTGTATCTCTTCCAGCTTGAGTGTGTGATGTTGCCCCACAAGCTCAGGTATTTGAATGCTTAATTCCCAGCATTGGTCCCAGTGCTGCTTTAGAAGGCTGTGGAACTGAGAAGGTAGGATCTAGCTGGAGGAAGTGGTTCACTGGTGGGCAAATCGGAGGGTTACAGTTCAAGCTGGCCTTCCACCAGCTCTCTACTGCTCTTTGGTCCACGGAGATATGAGTAAGCCACATGCTACATTCCCCACTGCCATAACTGGAAGCCACCATGAATCACTTCATGCCTTCTCCATCATGATGGACTGTAGCCTTCTCCATCCAGACTGTATCCTTCTCCATCATGATGGACTGTGTCCTCTCTAACTATAGGCTAAAAGCAAGCCTCCCCTAAGCTGCTTCTTTTGGGCATTTCATCACAGTGACAAGGACAGGAACTAAAACAGCATTGCACATAGCCAGGTAGACCTAACTTCTCTGTGCCAGGTATTTTGTTACAGTGACTGAAAGCTAACTAATATAGCCACCTTTCCCTATACACTTCTTATGAAGAGGCTCTTAAAAAAAGAAGCTAAAATTAGAAGTCATTCAGTTCCCAGTAAGGCCACAGCTAATTTCCCCATGCTCAAAACCCTTCCTACCTGTAGAAGTTCTCAGTATCAAATAAAGTCAACCATGTTGAACCCTAACAAGATGGCGCTGAGAGGCCATGAAAAGGAGCCCTCTCTCATACACATGTGCCTATGATGGAACCTATGCAAAGAACTCCTCCTCAGAGCTGCAGTATCCAAGGTGGCTGGCACAAGGATACTGACTAACCGTGACTGTCTCTGCTAACGCCACCTCCTACAGCCACCCTTGGAAGCAATGGCATTTGCCTTAAGGTAGCTTGGGTGGACTTCTTTTTGTCTTTTGTCCCCTTAGGTGTGCCTGCTCCACCAGAGCAGTGCATCCAGGATTTCAGTCCCCTGCTCCTCCCATGTAAGTGCTATGCAGTGGAGAGTCAGTCTCTCACACGTGCATTTGGGGTTGATATACCTTCCTCATGTCCAAGGTCAAACCTCTTGTGTCACCCGGTATCACCACATTCTCTCCTACATGGTTCTGTTCATCCCTCTGACTTCAGCTCAAAGTCCCTTCTCTGTCTCCAAACCTTCCCACGGCATCCCCCAGGGTGTGCCACCAGCAAAACCCGTCAGAACCCCTTTCTGGACATTTTCTTCATTGTCTTTCTTAGAAGTTAGGCTAGCTACAGCCCTAACTGGAAACCGAAACCTGTTTTCCCTAGAGCATTCTCAAGAAGCGGCTGTTTTCTACCCCCTCCTACGCCCCACATACCACAGAGCCCAGGGGCAGAGTAAGTGTCTTTCATGGCCCTCATTGCTGCTGACAGGCAGTTCTTCTCCAGCTGAAAAACCCCAGTTCTTCTGAAAACCCACACCCTCAAATTCCACCACCCACTCACCCCTGAGGCAGTCATCTGCCAGCCTCCTCTTCCTGGTTCACGGCAGACATTAGTGTCTGGCTCATGAGCTGGCTCCCTTTCCATCCTGCTCTTTCCGACATTCTTTGTGGCTTAGTGGCCACCTAAAATGTGTGCCAGGAGATTAGTCTCCTATAGTCTAGTCTCCTCACCTCCACTGCTCTCTCCTCCTCCTCCTCGACCCACCTCAACCACCACCACCACCACCACCACCACCTCCTGTAATCCTACCCAGTCAATCTCATGCTCAGGAAGCAATGTCTGCAAACATGTCTAGCATCCCTAGCTCTGGCCATGCCCTCCCAAAGAACCCACAATGACTCTTCAGCCTCCCAGGTGCCTCCTATTGAAAAGGCCCTAGCACCATTTCTCTAGCCCCCGTCTCTTGTCAAAGAAATGCCATGGAAAAGATGACCCACACCAAATGACTTGAGCGGAGTTTCGTGAAGAGCTTATTCACACAGTAGACCAAGGGACCCAGAAGAGATGATGGAGTGTTCAGAAACAAGGCACGTGGTACGCCATTGCCACCAACAGCCTGAACGGGAGAGGAGGAGGTCACTGGACTCCAGGAAGAACTGAGTAAGGGGGATTTGACAAGAGAATCATCCTGGAAGCACAGTAAGAGGAGGACATATCCCACTCCTTTTGACTTCCAGTTCTACCCAGCTGGAAGCCAAGAGCCAAGAGCCCCGGTGATGCAGTCTACAAATGTTCATCTTTCACCACAGTGAACATTGTGAGGTCGTGGAAGTGGGACATGGTGTTAAAAACCATGGCCACTCCTCCGCGGCCCTTGCTTCGTCCCCGTCCTCATCTGCATACATATTTAATATCCTTGCTCCTGTCGCACCAGCCTAACAAAAACATTCCTACCTCCCCTACACCTGTATGCAGGCAGGAAAGTGTGGCTGCAGAAAAATTATGTGTATCTGCTTATGAGTTCACTTCATTTCATGTCCAAAAATCTCAAGAAGGCCCAGCTGTCTGATTATGTTCCTCTAATCCACTCACCCTCCCACGAGTTTTCCAGTTCTCTTCCCAAATACCATCACATTGACTCTGGTCCTAGTACTTTTCCTGAGAAAACAGAAACCATCAAGGAAAGAAAAGCATTGTTAAGCACTGGCACATCCTTGAGCATGCTCAGTTAAGGAGTACATTTCCAAGCCCAGCAGTGGTGGTCCATGCCTTTAATCTCAGCACTCAGAAGATAGAGGCGGATGCTAGAGGTCAGCCTTGTCTACAGAGAGAGTTCCAGGATAGTCAGGGCTACACAGAGAAACCCTGTCTTGGAAAAATAAAGTACATTTCTGAGAATGCTCAGCTTAAGGTCATACTTGAAGACTGATGCATATTTTGACATGCTTTGCTCCAGGTCATAGAGCATGTTTGTAAGGATGTTAACATTTTAGGCAGGAATGCTTCTGGGCATAGTTGGCTTGCACTGTAATGTTTTAGCTGAAAATAAAGAACACTGATATAGAAGTCTGTCCACAATGGCTCCTGCCTCGCACAGCACGTGGTAGCAAAGATGGTTAATAGTTCGAAAGAACAAGCATCAGCTTTAAAACCAATGTCAGTAGAATGGCCACCCTTTCAGTTTGCACTGACCCTTGGAGAGGGCTCATCCTGTTAGCAATGACTTAAGATAACCATCACTGTCAACTTGCAGAGACTAGGGGTTACCAAGGAGACACATCTCCAAGGCCATCTCATGGAGTTTTCAGAGTTTAGCTGAGGGAAGACCTACCTTGATGTGGGCGGCACCAGTCACGAGGCTGGGATCCCAGATGAAATAAAAGGGACAAGAGGGGAGGCAGCAGCACACCAGCATTCGCCTCTCTCTGCTTATTGCCTGTGGACACGACAGGACCGGCCACCTCAAGTTCCCACAGCCACACACCTTCCTTGTCGTGATGGACTCTGTCCTCTCAACTCGGGTGCCTACATAACTCCTTCCCTCCAATAGCTTTTGTCAAGTATTCTATCACAGCGACAACAAAAGTAAAAAGCTACGGAAAACCTGCCGAGAAGTGGGCTGTGGTCGGGGCTGCTGACGGCATGTTTGTAAGCCTTTGGGACTGGTGTGAGAGAAAATTATGGTACGGACCTGTGGTTCTCAATCTGTGGGTCTCGACCCCACCGGGAGGTCAAATGACCCTTTCACAGGGGTCACATATCAGATATCCTGCACAGCAGATATTTACATAAAGACTCATAACAGCAGCAAAATTACAGTTATAAAGTAACAATGAAAATAATTGTATGGTTGGGGATCACCACACATGAGGAACTGTATTAAAGGGTCACAGCATTAGGAAGGTTGAGAACCACTGCTCCACAGTGTTGTAAGCAGAGCTAAATGGGATATGTTGATGGGAGTGTGGGAGAGTAGATCAGAATGCCAACAGAAAGTTTAGACACGCTCATAAGGCTTCAGAGAGTAAGAAGGACTGTGTCGGAAACTGGGCTAGAGGCTATTCATGCATGACACTCTGGCAAGGAATATGACTGCAGCCCGCCTGTGTCCTGAGAACTCAAATGAGACTGAATTCAAGTGGTCAGCCCTGAGATCGTATACACGCAGCTAACATTATACAGACTGAGCAGGTTATATTTATGTATTTAGGAATACATATATGTATACAGGTAACAACGAAAGAAAAGAGGCCAGGACTTTAAGAGACAGAGGAGAGGGCTTGGAGGGAATAAAGGGAATAGAGGAAATTATGTAATTATGTATAAAAAAATGAAAAAATTATTAAAAAAAGTAACGAACGAATTTGTTTGGCAGGAGAAATTCCAAGACAGCATAGGACTCAGGTTATGATATGGCTATGGTTCACTACTTAAAAAAAAGATGTATTTTTAATTGTGTGTGTGTGTGTGTGTGTGTGTGTGTGTGTGTGTGTGAGGGTACATGCATTTGAATGCAAGCACCTGCCAAGGCAAAGGCCGAGTTACGGGTGATTAGAAGCCGCCTGCTGTGGGGATGGTACCTGGACTCAGGTCTCCTAAAAGAGCAGTCCAGTTCTTAACTGCTGAGCCATTTCTCCAGCCAGCTCACTGCTTTTATTCATGTTTTCTGTAAAGAAAAGGCAGCAAGCAGAGCCAGAAGGTGGGAGGGTGCTGGGAGGAGCGGCAGGGGGAAGGGGAGTACAATTTGGCAAGAAAAGGAGTATCTTAGTTACTTTTCTATTGTCGTGATAAAACACCATGACCAAGGCAACTTATAAAAGAATGTGTTTAATCTGGACTTATGTTTTCAGAGGGTTAGAGTCCATGATGGCATGGCAGCAGGGACAGCTGAGGTCTTACTTCTTGATGAGAAAGTAGGAGACAGAGAATGAATCACTGGGGATGACAGCACATGTCTTTTGAAACCCCAAAGCCCATCCCCTGTAACACACCTCCTCCAACGAGGCCACACCTCTAACCCTTCCCAAACAGTTCCACCAAACTGGGACCAACATATGATGAGCCTACAGAGGTCATTCTCATTTAATCCACCACAAGGAGCAGGAACATGTTTAAAGTTGCACACAAGGTAGGTGCCAGGAAAGGAGCTATAATAGCTGGCATGGTGCTGTGGGCTGATCTCAACTGTCTACTTGATAAGCTCTGGAATCACCAGGGAGATTGCACTTCTGAGCATGCCTTTGTAGGAGTTATCTTGATCAGGCTGTGGGAAGATACACCTACTGTGGGTGGCACACATTCCCTGAACTGTGTGAAAAGAAGAAAGTGAGCTGAGCACAGGCATTAATCTTTCTCTGTTTCTTGGATATTTGTTTTATGTTTGTTTGTTTGGTTGGTTGATTGCTTTGGCTCTGGTTTTTTTGAGACAGAGTTTCTCTGTGTAGCCCTGACTGTCTTGGAACTCACTATGTGGACCAGGCTGGCCTCGAACTCACAGAGATTCACCTGCCTCTGTCTCCCCAGTGCTGGGATCAAAGGTGTACGTCACCACCACCCAGTGACTGTGGATGTTTGTAACCAGCTTCAAGCTCCTGCCACTGTGAGTTCCCCATCATGACGGACTGCAACCTCAAACTGCAAGCCATAGCCCTTTCTTCCTTCCTTCCTTCAGGTGCTTTAGTCAGAGTATTTTATCACAGCAACAAAACAATCAACTAAGACAGGTGCTCTGGAGCAGGGCCACCCCTGGAAGCTCCAACTTGTAAAACTGCTCATCAATGTGAAAGGCAAGAGACTAGAAACAACAGTTAAAGGGGCCCCTGCTTGAAAACAAGCACCCAGAGAAATGTTTCCAGTGCTCAGTCACCACGGTGGAAAGAGGCCAGCAGTACTACAGTAGAAGGTGCCAGAGCCAGAGCACAGCTTAAGCTGGCAAAGGAACTTGGCAGCATAGTCACGGGGTGCTACTTTTGCAATTGTGCAAAACTCAAGAATTACAGGGTCATAAGGGCTTGCATCAAGGTTCCAAAAGAGTGGCCAAGAACAGGCAATGTGTGGCGGGCTTGGATTTCCTGCCAGGACTCCTTGAGAGGAGGCAGGAGTAGGCAGATGTCTGTGAGTTCAAAGGCATCCAGAGCAGCATAAGTGAGATCCTGTCTAAAAGCAAAACCACTTGACAAGACAGTGCCAAACCTTAGGAGACGCAATGAAAAGATTCCATATTCCTTTGGAACACTGGTCTAGTGGAAAGGCAGATTTTTCAATCAGAATGCAGCATGCCACTTCATAAAAACGAGTATGCTAACCAGCTTTCTGTCACTGTAGCAAACAGCTGGCAGAGACAACTTCACCTCCATTCCAGTTTCAGAAGTTCCAGTCCGTGGTTGCTTGGCCTCATCACGTCTGTGGTGAGGGGGATGGGGTGGAGCAAAGCCACTTAGGGAGAGAGAGGACAGGAGGAGAAGGAAAAAGAGGGAGAGGGACAGACTCAGACCTGGAGGGAAAGGAAGCAGGGACTTAGGAAGGGCAGCCCCATGCTCTCCACCAGCCAGGCTTGGGGGTTCACGCCTATAATCAGCATTCAGGAGGATAAGGCAGGAAGGCTGCAGTGGCTTTGAGGTCAGTCAAGGCTATCGAGTTTGAGGTCAACTTGTGTTAAAGAGGGAGACCCAGTCTAAAATACAAAACAAAAGCCACAAAAATAGGAATCTCCCCATGACATACTTCCTCCAACCAGGCCTCCCCTCTCCGAGTTTCTATTGCCTCCTAATAACCCCAGCAGCCCTGGGTGAAACTTTTAGCACATAGCTTTAGAGGGCATTTATCATCGACACCACAACATTGGTAATCTGCACAAGGTTACTTTCAAAGATAATATATATTCTAAAATTAAGTTATGGTGACAGTTGTGCAATTCTGTAAATATACAATAAACCAATCAGATTATACACCCCAAATAAGTGACTTCTATAACTTTTATATCCAAGCGCCTTTAGAATACAGCTGAATCCGAAGATAAGGTTAGTTTAGGTCAGCCACGAAATCTGTACAAGTTTTCAAAAATGTCACTCATCAGCTAGACTTGAAGGCACCACAAACTCTGCTAGGTAGAAAAGACAAGCAAATGTTCCAGACAAAGAGAGGAGCCGACACAAAGGCAGAAGGGAGCTTGGGAAAGCATGCCATGGCTTCTTAGTATGAGTATTCAGCAATGCAGGTCAAAGAGACAGGGGTCACAGGGTGTGAAGGACAAGACCAAGTGGTAGGCAGGACCAGTCATGAAGGGAGATTTAGTCAAGCTGGCTTTCCATGAGGAAAAGGCGGAAACAGTGAAGAATAGTGCTTTCTCAAAGAACATTCTAGAGGGGGAAACAATTGAAAGGTGGGAATCACTGGAGGGAAGTGAAACTCACGGTTTTAACCAGAAAGGAAAATAATAATAACTAAGTCTAGTGGCCTCTCTACTAAGCACTTCCTTGAAGGCAGCACCTTTAATTGCTAGAGTGAGCGACACCATCCTCCCAACAGAGGAAATTCACCTGCTTTGTTTCCTCTGCTGGTCTTGGGGAAATGCAGCTTCCTCATGCCCTGGTCCTTGTTTTTCTCTGGTGCTTCAGCTCCATTTAACATTTCGCCTTCAAAATCCTTTTTAAAGATTCTCTCTCTGCACGAGAATGAAAGCCCGTAAGAATAAGTTAGTTTGAAATTTTCCTTCAGTTCCAAATCCTCAGTTGAGTTCCTGGTACTGGGTCAACTCCCAATCCACACTTTTTGAGTAAATGGATACATCAGTAAGGAAGTTGAGTCTCGTTGAAGTAACTTATCTGTGAAAATGCAGATAATAAATTGAGCATTGATTCAACAACCACCTTTTAAAACCACTATGAATACACCAGAGATGTAATATTCCAGGCCAGGTCCCCTCCTGGGACTTCTGAGAGTGGCAATAGGGGAGACTGAATTGCCTTGGTTCAGTGCTGGAATGGATGTCGCAGGATAATAAAAAGATGCAACATAAATTGATTTTGGCTTCTAGATTGGGTAAGTAGTGTAGCTTTTCAGGAAAAATAAAGACCCCGGGTTCAACAGAGGCAGGAAAGAGGTGAATGTGGCCAGGAATCTTTTTTTCTCACAATTTCCTAAATAGCATAAATACCATGTAACAAGTAAATGTAAACTCCAGGTGGAGTGTCACAAAAGAGCTTGAGGCAAGCAAGAGTTTAAACCCGGTCTTTTTTTTTTTTTTTTTTTTCCTTTCTACTTCGAAACAAGATGTTGCTATGTAGCCCTGGATGGTAGTAAACTCACAGAGCTTCTCCTGCCTCAGCCTCGCAGACCATAGGATTACAGCAGTCAGCCACAATCCCTGCTGCAACATCTGAAGGCGGATGCTCACCCTATCGAAAAACCCTTAAATGGGCAGGCTACTTCGTTTTTTTTTTTTTCCAGGTTTTCTGGACAGTGACTGTGGCTTACACAACTGCCCATCCGTGCGGAAGGACGTGGTAGCGCCACGGCCAGGGTGGGCCAGGAAGGCGCGAAGGCACCCACCCGGGCGGCGGCCGTGCACACTTCGGCACGCGACCGCAGGGACCCTCTTCCCCAGGAAGCAGGCGCGCGCCCCAAACGACTCCCAACCCCCGGCCGGGCGGGCGCGCCACCCCGGTCTCGTGACCTCCAGCCCACAGGGGGCGCTGTGGGCCGCCGGGCGCGGCCACGGCGCGAGCGCGCGGCCGCTCCCTGGTGCGCATGCTCGCCTCCGCTGCGGGCTGGCTTTTTTTTTTTTTTTTTCTTTTTTTTTTTTTTTTTTCCGGGCCGCCCCGGCGGCTGCGTACTGGCTGTGGGATGGGAAGTGAAGCCCCAGCGAGCGGCTGCGGCGGGGCTGTGCGGAGCAGCCAGCGGGAGGCGGCGGCGGCGCGGCGGTGAGCAGCCGAGAGCGCGGAGCCCGGAGGAGGGGGAGCACCTGCAGGTCCAGGCGGCGGCTCCACCATGGCGATTCGCAAGAAGAGCAACAAGAACCCGCCGCTGCTGAGCCACGAATTCGTGCTGCAGAATCACGCGGACATCGTCTCCTGCCTGGCGATGCTCTTCCTGCTGGGGCTCATGTTCGAGGTGAGCCCTCCGTCCCGGTCCCTCCCCAGCCCCCCCGAGCCCCGGCCGAGGCAGGCGACCCCAGAGGAACCGACTAGCGCCGCGCAAACCCCCGCAACGCCCCGCGGCCCTGCGGCCCCGGCCCGGCCCGCCGCCCCCTCCCGCGCCGCGCAGTTCCTGCTTCCCGCGAAGGGTTACGTGGCAGCCGGCGAGGGGCCGACGGGGGCGGCGGGCGCGGTCGTGGCGCTGGCCCTGCGCGGTGGGCGGACCCGGGGCCCGGGCAGCAGGGCCGGGTGACTGACAGGGACCCCCCGACCCACCCCGGCGGCTGCCGCCTGCGCGGAGGGCGGGGACGGGGTGCCCAGCACCCGGTGGCCCCCCTCGCCCCGCCGACGGCCACTCACCCAACTTTCTGCCTTGCCTCTCGGTTCCCCGAGGATCGGGTCTGATCCCGACCGGGGCTCGCAACAGCTGTGTTGAGGAGTTGAGCGCTTTCGTTTCTCGAAGCAGAGGCGACGAGACTGTCAGGAGTGTGTAAATTCTCTTCCCACAGATCTCAGTATTTTGATGACTTATTTAACAGCTGTTGAATGTGGGTAATGAAGTTTGCCAGGTGAACCTGTAACATCCTACGGGTTTTTTCCACCCTCCTCAGTACATCCGCCCACTCCCTCCCCCCACTTCTAATTTTTTTTTTATCTGTAAGCCTCTGAGTCTCATTAAATATATTGATGATTACCATTTTGTCTCCTCTCCCCTTGGCATGTAACCTAGTGAGGATATTTTATTATTCATTTTTACTAGTTTTTTTTTTTTCTACTGTCGAGAATAGAGCTTAAAAGATGTGAGTGGAAGCGAGAAACTAATGGAATGAGACAGCCAGTGATGAAAGGTGAATATGGTTTGGGTTTTTGTTTTCCATTGAGCCCATTTGGGGTGTGTGTGTGTGTGTGTGTGTGTGTGTGTGTGTGTGTGTGTGATCATTAGACAACTTTCTATGTTATGCTTGCTTCTCTTCTAATAGACTTTTCTGACTCTACATATGGGCACTACTTATAGTGTCACATGGAGTTGTAGCCACTACTGAGGGGGTGACAGAGTGAAGAGAAAGTAGAACCATCTTGTCAAAAAGCTTACTAGGCAACCCCAATCGGAGACATAATTTGTCTCCCCCTAACAAACGAAATAGAAACCACTTGCACAGGCCACACAGCTGTTGTCAATCAGATAATTTGGCTTGTGGAAGTCTGACAGTATTATATGATTGAGTGGTATTTAAAATGGGGGGTTTGGTGTATGGCCCTGTGGTAAAATGCTTGCTTTAGTTATTGATTGGATATTGAACCCAGGGCTGGTGCAGGTTGGGCAAGAGCTCTAGACCTGACCTGTTACCCCTAGTCCCTGGTGCTTGCTTGTTTCTGCGTGTGTCAGAAGTATGGCTCTGGGCTCAGTATCAGCCACACACACAATGCTAAATGTTTGTGATCTCTGAATTTATGACATTTTTTTTCCTGCTATGATATTAAAAGTAATACACCAAAGTAGTTGGTAGATACTTGTCATGAGTCTGAGGCAGAAGAGTTGTGAATTCAAATCCAGTGTCAACTACATAGTGAATTCCAAGTCCCTCCCTGTCTTAAAAATAATAGTAATAAAAATAAAATGCAATCCTTTTATATGCACAGTGTGCACAGCAGTTTGTTATGACTGGCCATCTCCAACTCCTCATGGTAACAATTCCTAACTTGAGAGGCATAATTTAGGGCTGTGATGATCTGTAGAACATATTTGCAATGCTTTAAGTGAAGTGAAGTATAAACCAGAAATTTGGACAACTAGAAATACCTAGAAAGCTCTGTTTTTATGTATTCTTTTGCCACATTTTTTAGGGAAAATCACTATTATGTTAATGATTTTTTGGGAGGGGAGGGGAGACAGCGTCTTTCCCCGTGTAGCCCTGGCTGCCCTGGAATTTGCTATGTAGACCAGGCTGGCCTCGAACTCACAAGAACCACCTGTTTCTGCCTCTGCCTGCCGAGTGCTGGGATTAAAGGTTTAACAGTAAGTGGATTGTTTTAATACTACATAGCTTTTAAAATCGCTCCAAAAAGGAGTGAGTGTTAAAATGGTAAAGAGAACAGAGCGTTTGTACAAGTCATTCATTTTCCTTAACCATATGCTAAAGATTTAGGTTTTGAAGGCACATTATTTATGCGCAGAAGAAGCTGGCTGGATGGGGTTTTTACTGTTTGACTTTTAAAATAATTGCCGCTAAATCTCAGTCAATCTAAATATAGAAGTACAGTGTGTATGCTGAAATAATTGAAAAGCTGCTATTTTACAGAACTGTTAAGCCTTTTGTGGAAGAATATTGAGGAAATATTAGGGGATTTATGGTGAAACCAAGAAGAACTGACATGGTGTGTTACTAGCCAAACATACAGGCACACAGGAATACTCCAGAAGTCTGCATTCTGCAGCTAATTCAAGTTAGGGACTATCAGAACTTAAGTATCCTTATCTAGAAATGGGTTATTCCAAGACTTAAATTAGCTATTATATGTGGTGCCTCACTCAGTGTTTGACTTATAAGAAGGTAGCTATGGTCATTCCTTGGAAATTCATCCAGGTTGGAAAACAGATGGCAGAGTAAAAACAGAAGTCTCTCTCTCTCTCTTTCCCTTTCTCTCTCTTTCCCTTTCTCTCTCTTTCTTTCTTTCCCCCCCCCCTCTCTCTCTCTCTCAAGATTGAGGAAGAAGTAATCTAAGGGAAATGTTTGATTGTAGGACCTTTTTATTATACAAATCTTGTAAATAATAATGTTTTCTTTTTACAGCCGTTGTCTATCTACAGAATGCAAATACTATTAGTGATTTTGTATTTAAAGCAGGGAAAATCGAACAGTATAAAAGGATGTAAGGCTTCTTTGGAAGCTTCCTAGAAGGGATACTATGGAAGAGTAAAGGGGTTCACAGACTGCTTGAAAGGCTAGACCTTGAAGATGGGCGGTCAGGGATCCATAGACTATTTGGCTGTTTGTACCTGATAGGTTTGTGGATGTTGATATTTACAGTTACCATGGGACAGTATTAAAGGATCACTTCATTCATTTCTAGGTTTATTGGTGCATATGTGCACGCATGCACACACAAGTCTTTGTACCACAGCACATGTGTAGAGATAAGAGAACACCTTTGTATTTGGTTTTAAATTTTTTACATATATGGATGTTTTGCCTGCATGCATGTCTATGTACTACATGTATGCCTGGTGCCCTTGGAGACCAGAAGAGGGTGTCAGATCCCCTGGAATTGAAGTTAGTTGTGAGCTTTGTAGATGCTGGAAATAGAACCTGGATCCTCTGGAAAAACAGCAAATACTATTAACCACTAAGCCATCTATACAGTCCCACAAGTTTTATTTATTTATTTATTCATTTATTTATGGATAGGGTTTCTCTGTGTAGCCCTGGCTGTCGTAGAGCTCACTCTGTAGACCAGGCTGGCCTCCAACTCAAGAGATCTGCCTGCCTCTGCCCCCTGAGTGCTGGGATTAAAGGTGTGCACCACCACCGGGCCAGGTTTTATTTGTAAACATAGCTTGCTTTAATGGCATTTCCCCATCTTTTAAAAAACAATTTTATATAAACAATGGAGAAGTAGAATTTGATAGTCAGAAATTCACATGCCTTTAGGAATCCAGTGTATACAGTAATCATGCCTACCTCTAACAGTACAGAATAGTTCTCCTCTTTATATGAACAGACACCAAGCCCCTACTGATAGCCACTCAAAAAACCCACTGAAATCTTATGACTTTGCATATGTAGACTTGGATCTTTCATTAGATTGTGGTAACCTATGTAAGATAGATCTAAATTAATTTAACTTTTTTTCTTATAAATGGATAGTAGTAAAAATGTCCAAAACGGCCATTTTTACAATTTAAGTAATATGCACCAGTGACATGTTTATACTCTACATCTTCCTGCTAACTTGCTGAAGCAATGCTGGATGGGATTTGAAGTTTAGGAAGCTGGAAGTGGCAACAAAGATGATTTCCACGGGACATTTTTGGTGGGTATAGCCCCTGTTTTTTTCCCTCTCCTTTTGCCTAATATCCCATGCTAAGCCAGCTGGAAGCCAGATCTTAATTTTATTTAGAAGCCTTGCATAAAAGGATAATCTAATTTTTGTTGTGTTTAGAATTTGGTACTATATTTATCTTTGAAGACTTACATTTGCCATGTATAATGGAAAACAAAGTTTTCTCTAGCTGTGGTATTGATGACCTCATATTATAAACTGAAAATGGGGGGCCATGGAGACAGCAGAGGAGACAGAGTATAGATATTATGCACGTAGACATGCCCAAATTCCCACCGCACATGTGTCGGGGTCAGAGGACAAATGTGCAGAATCTCTTCTCTCCTTTCATTGTGTGTGTTCAGGGAATCAAAGTTGTCAGCCTTTAACCTCTAAGCCACCAAATCTCATTTTATTTTAAATCTTTTTTTAGCCTTGTATTGAGAGAGAGAGAGAGAGAGAGAGAGAGAGAGAGAGAGAGAGAGAGAGAGAGAGAGAGAAAGAATATGAGAATGTTGGGGAGGTGTCAGAAGGTGACTTGCAAGAGCCAGTTTTCTCCTTGTAGCACAGGCATCCCAAAGATTGAACTCAAGTGTCAATCTTGGCAACCAGCAACCCCCCCCCCCCCAGCCGCCTCCCGAGGTTTTAATGCTCTGCTTTTGTTCGCTCTTGTGTCCGCCTGGTCTTCATAGCCTCCCCGCTCAGTAACTCACTTGAGTGACCATATTCTAGACAGGTTTGTTTTGGTTTGTTGTAATCATAGGCCTGAGTTCTAGGATAGTTCAGACACAGCCTACACAGTGTTTACTGCCCCACGCCCCCATTCCTGTTCTTCTGCCAACTCTAGCTAGTCCACGTTGCTGGAGTCACTTTGCCTCTTCCTTTCCTCCCATGTCCTAGCTCTCGTTGCTTCATTTTTCTTCCTGTAAACTTAGCTAAAGGACACCCGCTGGACCCTCTCCCCAGGGACAGTGTTAGAACCCCAGGGATGCCTGAAGCCTCATCCTTTACTGCACTGTGTGTTCCGTGAGTTTGCTGTATGTAATATCTGTGATGGTTTAATAAACGGAGTGTGATGAAAGATTAACAACAGTAATAAGATAGAACAATTACACTCTAATACCAGTTATGTGGAGGCGGCCTCTCATTATCCTCTTACGTTGTGTTCACCCTTACGAGGTGAGATGAAATGAGGCGGAGGATGCACGTGTCAGGCTACATTGTCAAGGTTACTGGGTACAAGCACCGCCCTGAGTTCATCCAGGAGCCACAGCAGCCGGAACAGGCCAGCAGTGCCTGCATTGTGAACGCACTGGACAGAGGTGGTTGACGTCCTGGGTTAGACAGTGAAACGGCACAGGATTCGTCACACTACTCGCGATAACACAGTTTAAAACTGACCTCCTATCAGAGTCTCTGTGTCTTCAAGGCTGCTGTTGACCACGGATACTTGAAAACCGTGCTTAAGAGGGGACTGCTGTTCCTTGCTTTGCCTTGCCTTTTCCTCGGTCTTCTTCCCCACCCATTCTCCTGTGTAACACAGGCTGGCCTTGGGTTTGTAGTCCTTCTGCTATACCTGAGTCCTGGGGTTGCAGACCTACACCAACATAACCCGGCTGTTTCTGCCTTTTTTTTTTTTTTTCAAGACAGGGTTTCCCTGTGTAGCCTTGCACCTTTCCTGGAACTCACTCTGTAGCCCAAGCTGGCCTCAGACTCACAGAGATCCGCCTGGCTCTGCCTCCCAGTGCTGGGATTAAAGGCATGCGCCACCACCGCCCGGCTGTTTCTGCCTTTTATATGCATCTTAGTTTACATTGTTGAGGGGTTCTAGAAAAAATCATGCACATGTTGATATCACAGAATTTTGCCTCAGACATGATCTGCAATCTTGTGCTTGTCCTGGCCAGGCAGCATTGCATTATATATACCCCCATGCCCCTGCTTTCAAGTAAAACAAGTTTTATCAAATGTCAGCTGCTGTGGTAGTACAGCCTTGTAATGCTAGGGCTACTGGGGAGGCTGAGGAATGATTTTAGTTCTGAGTTAGCCTTAGCTGCATGTCAAATACCAGACCAGCCTACTGTGTGTGTGTGTGTGTGTGTGTGTGTGTGTGTGTGTGTGTGTGTGGAGGGCGATGGGTGTGTGTGGAGAGATACAGATACACAGAGATTGGGTGGGCTGATGGGTGGATCCTCATTCATTCTTTCTCCCTTCACTCCCTTGCATATAAATTTCTTCAGTTCACTTAAGAAAGACAATAAGCCAGGCGGTGGTGGTGCACGCCTTTAATCCCAGCACTCAGGAGGCAGAGCCAGGCGGATCTCTGTGAGTTCGAGGCCAGCCTGGTCTACAAAGCGAGTTCCAGGAAAGGCGCAAAGCTACATAGAGAAACCCTGTCTCAAAAAACAAAAAACAAAAAACAAAACAAAAAAAAAAGACAATAAGTCCATCCCTGACTCATGACAAATTAGAGTCAAACATAGGGTCTACCCCATATATGGTATATAAGAAACATGAAGGAATTCCATGCTTAGAGCTGAGTCCCATCTGCAAAATATCCCGTGGCATATATGCAGACACCCCAGAATGTAAAATCAAAAAGGCAAATTGCTATTGATCTCAGGCATGTGGATAAGGGAGACTTAGCCTGTGCTACCATCACAGCTGAGGAGGAGGCAGGCAGGAGAACTCTGCTTACAGTTTCCTCCTAACACATCTTCCCACTGTTTTCCTCTTTGTATTTGATTCCTCCTTTTCCCCTGGGAACTATCCTTTGGCACAAACTCATTATCTTTCCACTCCTAAAAACAGCATCATCGTGACTGTCAGCTAAGAGAATCTGGTACCATCTTGTCACACTTAGGGTTTCAGTCCACTGCAGTTTGACATCTCTGAATCCTTCACTGACATGTCTCAGGCCGTGACCTGTGATGACTTCCTTATTTCACCTTTGGAAACGTGACTTTGTAACTCCTCCGTTTTTTCAGACATTTTCCTCCAGGCTTTGGGGATGTTCACTTTCTGTCACTGATGTTTCTTTTTAGGTTAGGAGACCGTTGGCTCTCCCATGATGTCACAGTGTGGGAAGTCGGGCCATCCTGAGTTGACCCAACTGCTCTGGGTCTGTGATGGAGTGAAACACAGTAGCAGAGAGCCCCGGACGGAGCAGTGACTGTTCACATCATGACAGAGAAGCAAGGGACAGAGGGACAGTAGAGCCTCACAGGCCAGGTGATCAGGAAAGCTCCCGCTAGACTCCACGAACTAAAGGTTCCATGGGCTAAGGGCCGACCTTTGGCACATGGGCCTTTAGGAGACACCCGCGCATAGCAGGGACTTGAGTTTTGGTGTTCTCTGTTCACTCTACAGACAGTGCACACTTGCGTGGATGATGAACAAGCTCCCATAGTTCAGCTTCTGTCCAGAAATAGTAATTCCCAAGTCTTTAAGCTAACCTCTGCCTGCCGGGTTCTAGATTTGGGTGTAAGTGGCCAGCAGCCGTTTGTAACCATGCATCTCCCAGGAATCTCAGTTAGTTGATCAGTTTCTTCCCTTCCGTTCAAAACCTGCTCTTCTTGTACTCCACGTTTTTATTAGCGTTTGCCACCATCTTGTGCAAGCTGTAAGTACCGGTAAGTAACGTGGGACCCTTTCTTTTGCTTACTAAGCATTACTTGGCCTCCTAAGTGCCTCCTCTATCCCACCCCACCGTCCTAGTGCCAACTCTACTATCCTTCACTGGATGTCTTGCAGAAGTCTTATGCTTGGCTTGCGTGTTTACTCTGTGGTGTTTCACCTTCTGTTTATCTGTAATACGGATGACTTGCCTAGTGTTTTCTAGGTCCCATGCTAGGCCCTTCTTCGCCATTGCTTTCAGACCTTACTGTGGAGGTCAGAAGACAACCTCCAGGAGTCAGTTCTCTCCCTCTACCATGTGGGCTGCTAGGATGGGGTTCAGGTCGTCAGGCTTAGTGACAAGACGGCTGAGCCGTCTCTGCAGCCTCGCCACACTAGGTTCTGAGCACACAGTGACTGGATGGTGTTGGCAGGGCCCCAGCTCAGACGCTGCTTATTTCGTAATGGGTACGGTAGAAGTGAACGCGGTCCTGCCGTGTCGTGTGACTGGAAGGAGAGGGGCACCCCTGGGGGGGGTCTGACGGAGGAGCCGCCCCGCTCTGAGAAGACAGATGCGATGGAACTGAGCTTTAACAGGAGGAGACTGTGGAAGGAGCCAGAAAACAGAGGGGACCTTTGGGGACAGGGAGGCGCGTCGGCCACACTATGCTAGGAAGGCAGCAATCCAAGGAAAGGTCGTTGGCAGGTAGAGCAGGGAGCATGGTAAGAGGATGATTGTGGTGGCGGCAGTGTGGAGAACCCGAGGGGGCATGAGACCCATGTAGGTTACAAAAGGAAGAAACACCCCTCCTTAAAAATCTTGCAGTCACCCTGAAGCACCTCAGCACTGTTTGTGTTTTTCCGCCTCTGGTCTGTGTACTGTGGCCTGACCTTAGGTTTACCTTGTTTCTACCTCTGCTGCTCTCTTCATCCCCCCCCCCCCCCCCCCGTGCACCTCGGGCACGTCAGACAAGCTCTTGCAGCACACCCCTGAGAAGCATTTCCTACCCCAAGGACCAGCAGAGAGCCTGGTCCTTTATCCCGAGTGTCTGTAGTGTAGACGACTGGCACAGATCCTGCAGTATTCTAATAGTCTGTTTACCACCCCTGACGCAACCCAGCTTCTTGTCATGGGATTAGTTCATTCATCTGTATTGGAGCCTTTCTGGTGGAGCGCTGGCCTTGGTGCCTGTGAGTGCTGAGTAAACATTCCATCGTGTGTTCTGACCACTTTACTTTGACCAGTAGTCCAGTGAATGAGATACCTGCTGACCAGTTAACCAGGCATGTGGGGGAGGGGATGAACACCTAGACCCTGCCTGTGGTCCATCCTCAGTTACACAAACTCTGCTTCCTTTTATTAATTTACACGTTTCCCTTGATGGGAACTTCAGTGAGTGTTCTGTAATAGAGAATCGATATTTGAGAAATCATTATTTACTGGGTCAACCGAAGCCGTCTGGTTTTTTTTGAAATGTCAACAGTACACATGGGTTATGTGGTCTGAATTACAGAAAAATCCTTCAATGACTTGTCCTAACTCCACTTGTGTCTAATGCTACTTGTGATCAGAAGTTCCCACTGTGTCTACCCAAGGTGCCACGGAATCGGGGGCCTTGCTTCGTGAAGCTGGAGGCAGATTTGTGATCTTCCTGCCCTTGATGTACTCATTTGGGAGAGTGACAGTGACGTTTCTTGTGCTTTCTGTCCCCAGATAACAGCAAAAGCAGCCATCGTCTTCGTTGCTCTCCAGTACAATGTCACTCGGCCTGCGACAGGTAGGTCTTTATGCAGACATGCAGTTGAGCACATCGGGAGGTATCCATGGACACTAAAGTCTGTTAATCTCTAGTGTCTGGGCTTTCTTTTGTCCTAAGCAGTGTACGAAACCTGGTTTTATGTGTTGATTGTTTTTTATATATTTTGTGCATGGTCTAGAAATTCCATCAGAGACTTCTTTGTATTGCTTCCTGTAATCCTCTCCTGAAGGAACTCCTGAGAGTCAATGTGCTCATGTAGGTTGTTGGGCAGGCGGACTTTTATAGGTGCGCTGTTCTGGCTCAGTTTTTCTGCCCTTTGTTATATTTTAGGCCAGGGATAATCCCTTCAGACTTACTCTTTTCATTTTTTTTTTTTTTATTCTGCCTTAAGCAAGTATTTTGCCTAGAGAAAATACTAGTAAATTCTAGGAATTCTCAGAAAATTGTGTCCACATTATGCTTTCATTTTAGAAAGTTTTGTTTCATATTACGCTATGAAAAGTGCAGCAGCAGTAGGAAGGTGGCTGAGGCAGAGAACTGTGGTTGGCTCTGGGAAGCAGAGAGAAGATGCTGCTGCCTTAAGGAAATGGGAGTATGTCTGCCAGGGACCTGCTCGGGGTTTCCCACCTTGGCGGAAGACAAGAGGGACAGGCTGAGTTTATTCTCTTGTGTGTAGTTTCACAAATGCTTGGTTGAGTGACTGGGAAAACAAGTTGCTCGAGACTGTAGTGTTGCTTGGCATTGGAGATGCCAGAATGATGTTGTCACCTAAATGCCCCTAAACAAACCTCAAAACTCCAAGAACAGATGCCAGCAACTCATAAGTATGAACATTTATTTTGAAAAGTTGAAGGCAAATTCAAAAATTAACGTAACTTTTAAGTAGTAGCCGCATCTCTCTGGTGCTTGGAAACGAGAACCAGGGCAAACAAGTCAAATTACCTTCAGTGAGAATCATAATGGCGGGCCAGTGCAAGTCCAGCCAGAGGCCACGGAGGCTCTCTGGAAGATGAGAGAGTGGGCGAGGTGAAGTCTGCCAGGTAGTGGTGGTTCCCTGTGTTTGGTTTCTGGTGGCCGTGACTAACATGTGTCAGGTCTTCTGTAAGTAACCCTGGAGCTTTGGGTGGTAGATGGCCTCTTCAGTTTCCGTTCCCCCATGGCTGGGGACACTCAGGAGACACCGTAATAGTGCTGTAGAAGTTTACTCAGTTAGTCTCCTTCTGTTTGTTCCAGAACTATGTTGTACCGAGTGCTGTTTTCATAATCTCACGTATATTTTTGTGTGTGTGTGTGTCCTTTTTGGCCTTCAGAAGAACAAGCTACAGAATCAGCATCCCTTTATTACTATGGTTTCAAAGATATGGCTACAGTTTTCTTCTACATGCTAGTGGCGATAATTGTTCACGCCATAATTCAGGAGTATGTGTTGGATGTAAGTATACAATCTTAGAAATCCTATTTCGTAGAGCACTGCTAGTTCTCCATACTGCGGTCATCGTATGTTGTGTGTGTTGTGTGCTGTGTTCTTTATTACTAATACCTGCCTTTGTTTTTAGAAAATTAACAGACGAATGCACTTCTCCAAGACAAAACACAGCAAGTTTAATGAGTCTGGTCAGCTTAGTGCATTCTACCTTTTTGCTTGTGTTTGGGGCACGTTCATTCTCATCTCTGTAAGTATGTCACTCAGAGTTCTTAAACCTCATTTCACACTAAGACCTCTGCTCGGGAAGGAGGGTAATTAAGAGTAATTTCCCGAGAGCAGAAAGTCTGAGCTGCTGACTGGGGGATGTCATCATTAGATCTTGGCACTTGCAGATCTCCCCATTCACAAAAAGGATCCCATGTCAGCCTCAGCTTGCCGGGGTTAGAAAAGCAGAAATGTTGTTAGTCAGTTCCTCCTTGAAACAGTCCGGGCGGCTCCCAAGCAACTTAAACATATAAATGTTCAAGTAAGACACGATCAGCACCTTCAGCTGTCTTTAGTGAGGAGAGGGAAGCCAGTGTCAACTTTAATGTGAAACAGTAGCACCCTTCATATTCCATTATGTGGCTTTCCACACTTTTGAGATTGTTAAGCACATGATTCTTTTAAATCTTCATGGTGGAGATTAATAAGAGCCAAAGTAAGATGCCCGGGATCTAGACTTAATGTCAGAGGTGTATTAAAACTCACCTTCTCGCCGGGCGGTGGTGGCACACACCTTTAATCCCAGCACTCGGGAGGCAGAGCCAGGCGGATCTCTGTGAGTTCGAGGCCAGCCTGGGCTACCAAGTAAGTTCCAGGAGAGGCGCAAAGCTGCACAGAGAAACCCTGTCTCGGGGGGGGGGGGGGGGGGGGGACGACACCTCACCTTCTCAATCCAGGGCCCAGCCCATCTTACTGATGTAATGGACATGAAGGAAATGTCAGCTTAAAATCTGTTTTATGTAAGCTTTTAGTGTAAGAATTACATTGGGCCGGGCGGTGGTGGCGCACGCCTTTAATCCCAGCACTCGGGAGGCAGAGGCAGGTGGATCTCTGTGAGTTCGAGGCCAGCCTGGTCTACAGAGTGAGTTCCAGAACAGTCCGGGCTACACAGAGAAACCCTGTCTTGAAAAACCAAAAAAAAAAAGAGTTGCACCAGGGACACATAGTCTCCTTAAAGTCGTCACTTTAGGTTTTGGAGGGTTTTTTTGGTTTTTTTTTTTTTTTTTGGTTTTTTTTGTTGTTGTTGTTTTTTGTTTGTTTTTTTGTTTTTGTTTTGTTTTGTTTTGTTTTGTTTTTGCTTTGCTTCTTGTAATTTTTCACCAAATACATCCAGTTTTCTGAAAACAAGATTTGCAGAGCATTGTATGCATTGCCTCATTGTGGACTTCTGTCAAGAAGCACTGTTTCCAGTTCTCTTATTACATGGATAAAACACATCCTTACAGAGCTGGCCTACACCTGTCACATTCTGTTGCTGTTCATTGCACACCGTTAGTTTGCGGTACTTCTTACTCCTGTACGGCACTGAAGGATACTTGAAATTGGGTACTGTATCCTACCTGGTTTATGTCTCATACTCATTTCACTTAGCTAGCACAAGCCATTCAGATCACATTGGAGAGCTACAACATTTGATTTCAGCTTGCCCTTTGGAACCTTTTGTGGGGAGTTGTAAATGTTTGCGTGGTACTCATAGGCCAATTTTCCTGTCTCTTAGGAAAACTATATATCAGATCCAACTATCCTGTGGAGGGCTTATCCTCATAACCTGATGACGTAAGTTATTTTTTTATCAGGCCTTTCTTAACTAAATACTGTTCATGTCACAAACAAGCCGAACCCATTCCTGTTACTCTCTCTGGGCTTGATGCTACTACATGGAGTGGGTGCATTCCCTGCAGCAGAAGGACAATGGCATCACCACTGTCCTGAGGAAAGAGCTGCCGTGTGCTGGTCTCTGTTTGCGTTGCCTTTGCCAGCATGAGACAGCTGATCTTAGCCATTCTTTTTAAAGGTTATTTTATGTATACGACTTTTTGCCTAGATGTATGTGTGTGTACCACCTGTGTGACTGGTGGAGAGGAAGTCAGAGGCGGCTTCAGATCCCCGGAACTGGAGTTGTGGGTGGTTGTAAGCCACCGTGGGTGTGCTGGGAATCAAGCCCGGCTCCTCTGTAAGAGCTCTGAACAACAAGTGCTCTGAACTGATAGGCCCTCCATCTCCCCAGGCCCTGATTTTAACCATTTCAGTTTGGTGTTCTCTTCCCTTCCTGCACCCTTGTCCTTCCCATCTGCGTGGCTCCATCCTTCCATGGTTTTCTTGGCTTTCCCGTGCCCACTCCGTCTCTTCGTTCCTTCATTTCTATCTGTTGTGGACTGTTCCCGAGGCCGTGGTTCTTTGTCTTGCTGGCATCCTGCGGGTCTGTAGCTTGTTTTCGGGAGCCTGGTGGACGGGACACAGTGAGCTGTTCTCGCTCTTCAAGCCTCGACCTGCCTAGTGCCGCTGCTGCACGCGGGTTCTCCTCGCTGCTGTGCCTGCAATGAGTCCCTCGTACCTCATGTTGTTCAGCTTATATTTATATAGCGTCTGTATAATTTAGATTGCTCTCTGGTCATCTCACACGTGTGAGTTCTGCTTTGTGTCCAGACCACCAAGACTGTCCCTTTTCAACAGTGGAGCGCTCTCTTTCTCATGTTGTTTGTATAGTTTATTCTCTCTCTGCTTAGAAAGTTCTAGGTGCTTCCCACCTGGAAAGTACTCACTGAGTACTTGGTGATCTAAAAACTAGAGAAAAATTCATGAAGGAAGGGAGTCACATGGCCGTGCGTGTATTTGAATTAAATGCAGCAGTAATATCCCCCTTACTGAGTCATTCTCTGATTAAAAAAAAATAAACTAGAGTGATGTGTTGACCTTTTATAAGATGTAGTTATAAACATCATACTTACATGCAGCTGTATTACCTCCTGGAAATGTCTTCAGATTGGCTTTGTGGTCTCCATTTTAACGTATAGAGTGTGTGAGAAGGGAGAAGATGATCAATCAGAAGGGCCAGAGGTTTCTAATGTAAAGAGGAGCCTGCTGAGTGAGTGAGATGCATCTCCTGGGAACCCTCCTGCACCTCCGTCCTGCCTTTAGTTCTGCCTCGACCTCCATGCGTTTGCAGCCGGATGGAAATAATATTTCACTAAGGAAGCAGCGGGGTATTTGACGCTGAGATTGCCCGTTTCCGGTGACAGTTACTCTATGAGCCATTGCTTTACATCAGCCCCTCCCCCTTTTAGCATATATTTGATAAAATGATGGGTTTCGTTGTGACGTCGGGTGGTCTTTTTCCCGATTTCCCTGCTGATGAAGCCTTCTAGGTCTGTGGGCCAGTCGTGCCCCGTGGTTTCCCATAGCTAGCATGGCCTACTCCTCCGCCTTCGGTAAGTGACAGACAGGCGGCTCAGGTTCCTCTCGCAGTGGCTTTCTCGGCCTTGCGGCAGCAGAGTGGACTGCACAGTGGGCAAACCGAGCAAGCCGGCTGCTCAAGAGCTGCGCGGAGATGGGGATGGGTCAGCCTCGTGTGAAACGACAACAAAAACCTGGCTGCCTGTTCGTCTTTTTGGGTTCTTTTGTTTTGTTTTAAATACTGTACTTGAAAAGATATTTTTGCTTTCTCACACAGCTTTCAAATGAAGTTTTTCTACATCTCCCAGTTGGCATACTGGCTCCATGCGCTCCCTGAACTCTACTTCCAGAAAACCAAAAAAGTAAGCTGGGTGTGGTTTAACTTTAGAGATTGTCTTGTCATTTCTCAAACGGAGTACCCCCCTGTCCTTGGCCTCAGCCTTGTTTCTGCCATTCCCCACCTCCCCTTCATTCGAAAGCCAAGATTCCTAAATATTTCTTTTAAAAACCTCCGATTTTGTTTAACTTTTACATTTAACATGCTGGTTGCTTACTTTCAAATAAGTGGTAACTTAAATTAAAACTTAAGCAAGATTTTAAGATGTGTTAGTTTCCTCTTACTGGTTTCTGGGTTTTGGGGGGTGGGGGGATTGTTGTTGTTCAGCAATTTATTTCACAAGTAGCTAGTTGGTGTCCAATTAACAGTTCTGTGTGTAAGTCCAAAATAAGAGTTCAGTGTTGACAGAAAAGTAAACCACAGCTGACTTTTCACCAGGGCAGCCTTCCTGATGGGGGATGGGGCAGCCCCTTAGCCTTGGGGAAAGGGTTTGCTTAGAGAAATGGGTGAACTGCGGGAGCTCTTGGTGCCCCCTTTCTGAAAGTGGGCCTCCATGGCATTGCACAGTCAGGTTCCTTTGTCTTAGGGACCTCTTGTTCCTCTGCCCATCATCGCTTGAAGCCAATGCTGCCGACCTGTGCTCTGGGAGGCTCCCTCTCTACCGTCTCCTCCCCTCTCTCTCTGTACACCATGCCTTAGCCGTTACACCCACATTCTCTAAGTTTATCATTGTCACGTGAGGGTTGCGCTTTCAGGATTTCCTTTTCCCTGTGATTAATCAAGTATCTTTATTTTTGTGTAGATAGATTTTAAAAGAAAAAAACTCTATGTGGGATTTACTTGAAAATCGTGTCAGGGAAGGATAAATGGGTAGAGATCTAGATGAAGCAATTTCTGTCTTTAATCAATCACTCTGAGCCTGTTCCAGCTGCACATGAGTTCATCTTACTCCTTGTTGGTTGTGTGCAGATTTATGTTTGCCACAGTTAGAAGGTTCCTGACTGATTGATCTCTGCCCTCTCATAATGCACAGGTAGTCTTTAAAAAGTGCGTATAAGTTGGCCCTTTATCATCTGTCCTGTGCCCGCTGTCTGCTGGGATCAGGAAACAGTACCAAGTAGAGGTTATGTCCTCTGGCACATGTTGCTTTTTCTGTAAGGTGGAATGCTTTTCTAGTTACTACACAGATTAGGGTGTAATTGCACAGGTCACTGCTTTTGAATGTCTAGGAGTTATTAGGCCCACAGTTTCCAGGAGCTCTTCTCTGTCTGTTGAGCTCCTTGGAGTCTTAGGTGTCCCAGAGCCACACTGTACAGAATAGTACCTGCTAGCCCCTGTCAAATCAGTACAAACACAGTCCTGCTTCCTAGTCAGACTGGCCTTAGTGCCTTTTATCCATGTATGGCTACCAACGACCGTGTGGGATAGAAGGTACACACATACTCTCTCTCTCTCTCTCTCTCTCTCTCTCTCTCTCTCTCTCTCTCTCTCTCTCACACACACACACACACACACACACACACACACACACACACACACACACACTTTTTAAAAGATGGTAGATGGTTTTTCTGTGTGGCTCCAGTCTGGATAATAACTCATGATCCTCCTGCCTCGGTCTCTCCTGAGTGAGGGAAGGCGATAGGTGTGTGCCACCATTTATGGCCTGCACAGAGATTTAGGGAACATTTGTGTCATCGTGGAAAGCTTTGTTGGACAGCAGTACTGGGAGTATCATAGTCTCTTGATGCTTCACTGCTGGCCATGGCTCACCTGTTTGAAGCTTTCTTCAGGTGTTTGCATACCCACGAGACTAATACTTGTAGATTTCGTTATTAATCAGTGTCTGCATCTTGCTCACTGACCCTAGTAAGTAAGAAGGAACATTTCAAACAGTTGTGCATTTTAGCTTCTGAGGCTTCTTTCTTATCAGTTCTTGCCAGATGGCATCTCTCCAGAAATGCGGTCTTGTTTTTAGGGAATAATTTGCATAACTTAGAACTTAAACTATTTTTAACACTCACACGTGACAGTTGAAAGTAACTGTTTCAAGTAATTACCATAATTTGAAAGTAACAGCTGCATATGTGTTAAAGAGTTTCTTAAAATCTCCTCTATGAAATGTATTTTGGGAAGAACTCTTTACTGGAAGACAGTAGTACGGTGGTTGTTGTGAACCAGTCTCACGGGGGGATGAATAAGAAAGGAATGCTGTTAACGGGTGGAGAGGTGTGGCAGGGGCAGAGAGCGAGCGAGCTCAGTGTCCTTGATTGGAAGATTTCAGTCATGTAACTTGAGTGTGAGCACATCTCCATTTTGCCTGGGAGGAGATTGTAGTGTGTCACCACAGTCCCAGTTCCTGGAGGGGCTGGAGCAGGACTGTTGAGTCCGGCCTGAGCAGTGCAAAAAGAGACCTCATCTCAGAGAGAGTAATTGCTTGGCTAGTTTGAACTTGCAAGATTTGAAGGAAGTCGAGAAATAGTCGAATGTTTTGTTGCTGATAATCAGACTAGCTTTGATTTTAGATAATATAATTGATTATTACATAGAATACTAGAAATGTTTCCCATCCCTACTTCTGGACAGCCAGGTCGCCTTTCCTGTCCCTGTCACTCACCACTGGCACTTCCCTTTGAGTTATTGCAAGGCTTTTTCATAGTCTGTCCTTAGACCTGGATCCGGGATTTAAAGTAGCAGTGGGGGAAGTATTTAAGCCTTCTGTGCCTTTCACAAACACTTATTATTACTCAAAATCATCAGTATAGATCCCTGTAATAGGAGAGCTTTTTAAAAATGCCAGTTTAAGATGAGATCCTGGACTAACAAGTAAAAAATGTTGCTTAAAGTTATTTATAGTTTTGGAATTCATAACTTAAGAATACTAATTAGATTTTTCCATGAAAAATGAGATTATTCAAGTTTTATGGCATTCTACAATTTCCTTCTCCATAGTTGTGTGGACGTTAGTATTGAGGACATACATAGCCAGATGTGATGGCACACACCCAGAGTCACACCACAAAACTTTCTCCAAAAAGTTTTTTAAAAGTACAATGACTTGGAAATTTTATTAACTGACTCGTTGTTGTAAGTGTTTTAGTGTGTTAATCGAAAGCAAAACCTTGATCGTGGCTTCTGGTGAGAAAGGTAATCCCCACAACAAAATCACGGGACTGTGAGTGAGACTCTGCTCAGCAGCACACCTGCTTCTCCGTTCGCTTGGTCAGGCCTGTAGTTTCCATGGCTGTGAGGAGCCGTCTTGGGACAGCTGGCTGAGCCCCAGACTGCCCAGCAAACTGGTTTGGTGAAGTCCCTCTCAGAAAGCCAAGTTCTCCCCAGCCCCTTGCTCCTCTCCCTCCCCCCACACCTCGGTGACTGTAAGCCCCAGAGCCTGGTTCCAGACTATTGTTTGCTTATCATCTCCAGACATGTGAGCTCCAAGCCACATGGCCTTCCTCCCGTGGACTGCAGGATGATGGGGGAGTGTGACCTGGGACAGTACACGAAGCCATCATTTTCTCGATACACTGTCTCCAGTTAGTCTTATGTTCTTACCTGGGGGGTGTTCTCCAGTGGCTCCCCGGGGTTGTGTGTGTCTCCTCGCTTCTGCTTTCTTTCTGGGTGTTGGTTTTAGGCCTGTGGTACAGAGATGAGCTGCCTTGCCCAAGCCCACACCTATGGGAAGCGCAGGACTTTGTTTTCTTAGTTACTTAGGCTTTACCTGTGGTGCTCCTTGAGTGAACAGGTACTGCTTTGGAAATGCTTGTTCGTATGCATCTAAGGGAACTTTTACTTAGGAAGAGGTTCCTGGGTAACTGGCCTTTTGAAAGCAGTTGACACCTTTTAGCAGTTTGGGGAGTTATTGTGAGGGCGGGCTTCAGTGAGGGCAGTTTATCTGCCATCATTATTGAACTGTTGGCTCTAAGACACGAAGTCAGCTGGATATAAGAAAGACACAGGATGGGTTGTGCTGCTAAAATGGAAGTGTTGACCGTGTTTTTCATCTCTAGTGTCTTTGTGCTTGCAGGAAGATATCCCTCGTCAGCTTGTCTACATCGGTCTTTACCTCTTCCACATCGCTGGGGCTTACCTTTTGAAGTGAGTTGGGGTTTGCTCGGGTCTGTGTGGACTAGCAGGTAGTGTGCTGACTTCACGGGGCTGGCAGTTAACCTTTCTTCGTGTGTTCTGTCCACAGCTTGAACCACCTGGGCCTTGTTCTTCTGGTGCTGCACTATTTTGTTGAGTTCCTTTTCCACATTTCACGTCTGTTTTATTTTAGTGATGAGAAGTACCAGAAAGGGTAGGTACTGTCCTTTGCTTGGTCACCAGGTGTTTGAAGTCAGGAGATTGTCAAAGCCCGTGTCCTTGAGAATTCTACACTTTTCTTAGTACTACACTAAAAGAAAATGGAACCACTTGGCAGTGTTCACGCTCTGTATTTTATTCTTTAAAATGGAGTCTGTCTTGCCTGGAGAACACACATAAAGGTGTGAGAAAAGAGGCAAATCCACAGAGTTTCTCTGATCTCCTCACACGGGCCATGGCATACATGGACCCCTACCCACCCCATACAGCATACATACAACAAATATAATTGTTAAAAAAGAAAGAAAGGAATAGGTAATGTAGCCCTAAGAATATGCAAAGTTTTAGTAAAGAATCAGGTCGGAAAGAAAAATCCGAAAGGTGTCACTTGTGAAGAGTGTGACGTCTGTAAAAATCCGAAAGGTGTCACTTGTGAAGAGTGTGACGTCTGTAAAAATCCGAAAGGGGAATTGTTTGCAGTGCTGCTCTGTCTTGGCTTTGTCCCGCATGTGTCAGCCCTTCAGTGAATAAGTTCTGAAGCACATTGCAAGTATTTAACAATGAACAAAAATGTTCAGTGGTTGTCTACTGGAGTTGTGAAAAACCGAAATAAGATAATCAATGCCATGGACCAATGCCGTGGACCTCTACTGCAGTTTGTGGAATTGCCCAGGCTTCTGAATACAGAAACCGTTTTTGCAGAATAAGAAGTGCTGTTTTAGGAGGTGGAAAGAGCTCAGTGGAAAAGTGCTTGCTGTGCAGCAAGCGGGAGGACCTGGGTTCGGATCCCCAGCCTCGGGGAAAAAGCCAGGTGTGGGTGGGGTGGCAGCAAGAGGACACTGGGTCTGGGCAGGCCAGGCTCGCCGGTGCTGAGCGACCTTGTCTCTCACAGTCCTGGAGAATGACTGAGGAAGACACCCTCGCTGATTTCGCCCTCCACAGCAGGCTCAGCACACGCGCACGCACACTCACACACACGACACAAAGACGTGCTGTTTGAATATGCATTTGCTCAGGAGCAATCCATTCTAGTAGAACCGTCCCCTCTTGATTTTGTTCCATGACTTTGCACGTTTCTCTTACAGGTTTTCCCTCTGGGCGGTTCTTTTTGTTTTGGGAAGACTTCTGACCTTAATTCTTTCAGTCCTCACTGTTGGGTTTGGCCTGGCAAGAGCAGAGAATCAGAAGCTGGATTTTAGCACTGGAAACTTCAACGTGCTGGCGGTTAGGTACAGTCCTCTCATGTCCCACCGTTAACTAACATGCCACCGCTTGGCCGTGTTACACATCGTCACCTAAGTGCCGGGTAACTTGAGGCTGGAAAGTCCTGGACTTGGATTCATGCCTGCTGCAGTTCCTTTCTACATTGAATAATAATACTAAGACCTCGTTTAACTTCTAAGATTGATTTCTCGATGGAATGATTACTTTTTAGCATAATCTTGCCAACAGAGTGACAGTGTTAGCCATAGTCATTGCCGTCCAATCACAGTAGGATGCGTTCTCCTCATCTCTAATTTTTTGTCGTTTTCTGCATGCTTTCCAGGATCGCTGTTCTGGCCTCCATCTGCATCACGCAAGCCTTCATGATGTGGAAGTTCATTAACTTCCAGCTTCGGCGGTGGAGGGAGCATTCTGCCTTCCAGGCCCCACCCGTGAAGAGGAAACCGGTCGTGACCAAAGGCAGGTCTTCCAGAAAAGGAACAGGTTGGTACTGACTAAGCCGTGGAAACACCTGGAAGTGAAAGCATGGGGAACCATAGCTACGGGCGTTGAGTTTCCAAATTTTACAAAGACAACTCTGTTACCTTTTGTTTAAAAGGAGGAGAAACATGTTTATGGAGTACACTGCAAGGACAGTGTCCTAGCCAATGACAAGAGTGCTTGCCTCTCTTTATGCAGCTGCTTAACAGGACTGGAGGCAAAGTGACCCTCTCGCCTTCCTCTCTCCTTGAGTGAGGGGCCAGTCACTCTCAGGAGCAGTCAGCAAGCTGCCTTCCTTTGTGTCTCAGCAGAGCAAGAGCCCCACTAGTGACTAGCCAAGTGGACGTGTCTCAGTGTGTTGTCAGCATCTGTTCGTGTTTTCAAATCTCCAGCCCCTTCCCGTCTGTAAAAAGATCAAGGTTTTATGTATATAAAACTTGTGATTGCTTGGTGCTTTAACTCTGCAAAGCCTGCATCTCACTGCTCTCTCCCGTTGGCTTGTGACTGAAACACATTGACACTGCAAATGATATTTTCGGTGCATGTGGTTCTTGGAACAGAAGTGTAGGGAGTCACATCCGCATTAGCTTGTTCCTGCTAAATCCTGGCTCTCCTGGGTTCCGTACTCCAGCTTTGTCCAGCAGTTCTTGAACCTGTGGATCTCATTCATGTCTCTCCCCTCAAACAGCTTAGATCCTGGACTGAACTTACATCACCTCTGTAGATGGATGTAAAGATCATTTGTATTTCAGTACATGAGTATCATACACGCCTACATTATTGAGGTTATTTTGAATTACAGTGATACTTCATAGTTCTTACACTTACTTTGTGTGTGTGCATTTGTGCCAGAGCACACGTGGGGGTCACAGTAGCACCTCTCCTTCTACCATGTGGGGTCCAGGGATCAAACTCCTCAGGTCATCAGGATGGGCGGCAAGCGCTTCAACCCACTGAACTGTCTCGCTGGCCCCCAGTAATGCCTTTCAGCGGTGACTTTATTAAAGTGTAACCTCCACATCATACACTTGGCCTTGAAGTGTACATATCACCATTTAAAGCAGAATTCGGTATTTATCTGTTGAGAGTGTGTGTGCAGACACATTGGTGTCACGGCATACGTGTAGAGATCACAGGAGCACCTGGAGGTATTGGCCATCCCCTTCCATCATGTGGGTCGTCCTGCTTGACTGTGGGTGCCCTCACCCTCTGAGCCATTGGGAGGAATACAAACGTTTTTAAACTATATTTGCTAGCTGGGTGTGGTGGTGCATGCCTTTAATCCCAGCCCTGGGGAGGCAGAGGCTGGTGGATCCCTGAGTTCAAGGCCAGCCTGGTCTACAGAGCAAGTTCCAGGACAGCCAGGACTACCAGAGAAATCCTGTCTCAGGATGGGGGGTTGGGGGGACCACAATATTTACGAAGTGATACAAACTGCTACCTAGTTCCAAAACATGTTACAGAAGCTTCCCAGAAAGAGCCAGGTGTGGTGCTGTGGACGCCTTTAATCACAGCGCTTGGGAAGCAGAGGCAGACAGGCAATCAGCCCGGAGAAAATCCCTGTCCCTGTCAGCAGCTCCTCCCACTTCCTTCCCAAGCCCGTGGCAGCACTATTCAATCCTGTGTCTCAGTGGTTTGGCCTTTGCTAAATATCTTCTGTACATGGCACAACACAGTAGGTGCTCATCTGTGACGGGGTCAGCTGACATAGTTTAAATTTTCTGTATATTCCTGTAGGTATGCAAGCGTGCATGTGGGCAGGGCAGAGGCTGCCCTGTGGAGGTGGTTCTTCCACCTTAGTGGGCTCCAGGGGTCAGACTTGATTCTGACTGCTGAGTCATCCTGTCCACCTCAGCATAATATTTTTAGGGTTTTTTTAAACTACATTTTTATTTGTGGGGGGGAGGGGGTGTGAATGCCCATGTGCCATGATGTGCCAGAGGACAACCTCTAGGAGTTCTGTCCTTCTACCTTCTGGATCCTGGGGATGAAACTCAGGTTGTGGCTTGGCAGCAGGCACCTTCACGTGCAGAGCCATCGCACAGGCCCTTAGCATCATGTTTTTGAGGTTCATCTATGTTAGGGCATAAGCACTACTCAGTCTTGTATGGATATACCATACTTGGTTTATCTGGTCCATGGACACTTGGGTTCTTTGTACTTTTAACAATAAGGCGATGTAAGCACACCTATACATGTCTTTGCATACCTGTTTCTGTCTCTTAGTTATATGTGTGTGTGTGTGTGTGTGTGTGTGTGTGTGTGTGTGTGTGTGTGTGTGAAACTGCGGGGTCATTAGGGAGAGTACTCAGACTGTTATTTCAAAGTGGCATCGTTTTAGTGAGCTGAGTCTCAGGTTTATACACAGTTGTTCTTGTACTGTTTTCTGTGAAGACTAACCTCTCTCTAATGAATTTTAAAAAATGAGTCAGATCTGAGCTCCGGATTTTGCCAGATGTATTTAGGTGCGTGTCACTGTGCAGGTAGACACTGCCTTGCTGTGGTGTGTGGGTAGTGTACTGCCCCTTTTCTGTAGTGTGTGGGTAGCTCACTGCGTTGCAGTGGTGGGTGGGCCGCTCACTGCATTGCAGTGGTGGGTGGTAGCTCACTGCATTGCTATGGTGGGTGGGCAGCTCACTGCGTTGCAGTGGTGGGTGGGCCGCTCACTGCATTGCTGTGGTGGGTGGGTCGCTCACTGTGTCGCTGTCTTTCTGTGGCTTTGGAAGTTTTGTGGACAGAAGATGGAGGTTCTCCAGTTTTCTTCTTTTTCACAGTTTGGTCGTTTTAGGTGCCTAGCATTTCTGTGTGAATTTTAGGATCTGCCTTTCAGTGTCTGCAAGAAGCACCTGGAGTTTTGATTCAAATTTCCTTTAATCTGTAAATTGCCTTGGGGAGCATTAACATGGATGTCTTTTCATTTATTCTGCTCTTTAATTTCTTCCAATTAAATTTTATAGTTATCAATCTAAATGTCTAGTACGTGATTAAATTTCTTCCTAAATATTGTACTCTTTTGGATGCTGCTATAAAATAGAATCCTCTCCTTAATTCCATTTTCAAGTTGTTCCGTGTGAGTGTGGAGGTGCAGTTGGTGTCTGCATGTTGATCTGTTCCAGGTTGTTGGGTGTGAGTGTGGAGGTGCAGCTGGTGTCTGCATGTTGATCTGTTCCAGGTTGTTGGGTGTGAGTGTGGAGGTGCAGCTGGTGTCTGCATGTTGGTCTGTTCCAGGTTGTTGGGTGTGAGTGTGGAGGTGCAGCTGGTGTCTGCATGTTGGTCTGTTCCAGGTTGTTGGGTGTGAGTGTGGAGGTGCAGCTGGTGTCTGCATGTTGGTCTGGATCCTTAGACTTTGCTGGACTGACTTTAAAAGTACTTTAGTGGGTGTGGGTTCTTTTGGATCATCCACAAATGAAAGTAGTTTATTCACCTCCCTGGCCAATCCAGATGCTTTATGTTGCACTCTCTTGCTAAATTATCCTGACTTAAGAACAGGAATGGGCATGGTGTATGCGTAGAGTCCGACAAGTGTAGGAGATCAGCTCCCACATTTATTTACCCCAGGGACTCTTGAGGAATGAGGGATAAGAGATTTAGATAGAAGTAAAGAGGACAGAGAAACAGGGAGAAATGCAGGATAACCTCAGGTAGACCTGGATCCTTATCTACCAGCCCGGAACATTATTCCAAAGGGCTATTTATAACAATGCCAAGGGGAGGGGCAAAAGACCTCCCCCTTGCTAGATACAACCAAGTGTAGACCCTTACAGACACCTGGTACTCGGGCCCGTGGTCCAGTCAACCTCTTATGCAGTCCTGCTGGGTAAAGTCACTAGGAAACCTAGATGGGCTCCAACAAAGATGTCGGTGCCTTGCTCCTTGCCTTTCTCCCTCAGATGGTCTCTTACTGAACTGGAGTGAGGTCGTGACAAGCAAGCCCCACAGTCCCCTGTCGCTTACCTTCTGAGTGCTGGAGTCACTGGCATGTGTGGCCACTAGCAGCTTCCTGTGGCTTCTGGAGATTTGAACTCGGGTCCTCAAGCTTGTGCAGCAAGTACTGTTGTCCGCTGAGGCATCTCCCAGCCGCCCTTCTCTCGATATAAAATTGCCTTCATTCCTGGCGTGCACCCACGTTAGGGACGGATGATAATGCAGCTTTGCTGTGTTGGGTTTTAATTGTTTGGTAAGATTTTTCCGTCTGTGTTCATAGAAAAGATTGGCCTATAATTAGCCCTTTTTTCCAATGTCCTTGTCAGGTCTGCTAGCCTTGAAACAGTATTAAATAGATTTTCCCTGGGTTCAATGTCAACATTGTTCTGTAAGTCGCTGGAGGACTCCACGGTGACTCCGTCTTTGTAGATTTGCACTCAAGATAATGAAATTAAGACCTCTGCTTAATCTCCCCCTTTCAGTAACTTGTGATTTTCAAGGAATTTATGCCTGTTTTCCTTGTCAGTTAGAACCAGCATTTGAGAGCTAAGATGTAGCTCAGGGGTAGAGCACCTACTCAGAATGCATGAACCCCAGTGTACAATTTCTAGCACTGTTAAAAAAAGAAAGAAAGAAAGAAAGAAAGAAAGAAAGAAAGAAAGAAAGAAAGAAAGAAAGAAAGAAAGAAAGAAAGAAAGAAAACTTTTTAAATCTTTTTTTTGTTTTCCTGTTGTTGTTTTTTTACTTTTTATTTATTTTTATGTCTTTTCTGTGTCATCGATTCCTGCTCTTGCTTCCAGGCTTAGGTCTGGTTGACTGTTTAACTGGTCTTCAGATGGCTCCTGGTCAGGGGTCTTCACGTCTCCTTGTGAGTCACCCAGAATTCACTGCGGACTTTCTCCCTCATCCCTGTGTTGGGTAGACTCCTCAAACCTTGAACACTATTCAGTTGCAGACATTTTAGAATTGTAATTTGAGTTCTCTTTTGAGCCGTGACTGTTTTGTGGGTCCATTATTTGATGTATTAGATGTCTGTCATTTTGTGCTTGTCTGTCTGCTGGTGTCTGACTAAATCCCATCGTGACTGAAGACGGCTCCAAAGGGTCTCCTTTCCTAAACTCTGCTGAGACTTTGATTAGAGTTCACCCTGTCCCCAGGTTCAGTGAATGCTCCTTTTACACCCCAAAAAGGACATATGCTCTGCATTTATGGGATGTGATTCACAGAAATCCACCTGCCTCTGCCTCCCCAGGGCTGCTGGACCTGGGACAGCAAAATAGTTTTAAGGAAGAGGCTGCAGTTACCCTTAACTGTAATAGTGACCGTCCCTAATGACACCTCTTCTGTGCTTTAGAGAAATACCTTAAAGGTCTGTGCCACCCAGTGGGGACAGCTGTGTCCTGTCAGGGCTGCTGTGGGGACAGTTGCAGACCTTGTGACTTGACAGCAGTCCTCCACCCTACCTCCTTTTCCCTTTTTCTAGTAGTTACTTTCTGTTGATTGGCTGCCCGGTTCCTGGTGTGGTCAGCCTCTGGCCTGCAGATACCTCATGTGTAGCGATTATGACTCGGTTTGCTTGTGAGACAATACCTGTGCTTCTCTCCTTTCAGAGAACGGTGTGAATGGAGCGGTCACGTCAAACGGAGCAGACTCGCCCCGTAATAGGAAAGAGAAGTCTTCGTAGTGGATCGTCAACCGATGGATTAATGGCCCCCAAAGAATCTGCTTTCTACTCTGTCTTTCGGCACTAGCGATTTTTCTGTTCTTGAAAATACGGTTTATGCTCTTTGATTTCTGCTGTTGTACTGTTCCTGCATTTTAAAGGGCATTTGAGGGGAGGAGGATTACCATGAGTGAGAAAAGATTATAGCGTAGACTCAGCTACCTGCCTTCAGAATAGTTTAGGGACCACCACATATTTTATTTTGCTTTTTGTCTTGAACGTTTTTTCTAATGGTTCGGGGAAAGACCATTTACAGAAACCCCGAATAACAAGTGAAAATTTTTCTTGCTCTCACCGGTTTTTTATAATATTAGCAAGGTGACCTGTTCTAAGAAGGTCCTATTTTTTAAGTTGTCTTTCAGGGTAAAATGGAAATACTATAAAGTCAGATGTCAAACTTTTAATGTTTTCAGTGTTCTCTAATTTTTAGGAGTTTTTTGTAGCCTTTACACCTGGAAAAAAAAGATTTGTAAAATCACCAAAATAATTGTGTGCTTTATTTTCTAGGTAGTGGTTGTAGGTGTTACATCCCATAGTTATTGCAAGATTTATTACCATATATTGGAGCAGATGTCTTACTAACATAAGAGTACTTAGGAAGTGAAGTCTTGTTGTGCATTTTCAACATATATCAACTGGCAATCAGAAAATGTTTACTGTGAAGAGGAATATCAACTTACATAGCCCTTTTTGGTATGTTTATTAATTCTTAATGGGGCTTGTAAGTTTGATATAAGCATAGCATCTTAATGAAATACCATTTAACCTGCAAACCCTTTGAAAATGTAATGCCTACTTGATTTATATCTATAAAAAGGTGTCAGGTAATTATATTTGGAAAACTAATGCACTAACTTTAAAGAAATTGAAAATTCAGGTGGTTAGTCTTAACAGAAGACATGCTTTATGTTATATTATAGCTTTGGACCCATCTTTAATTGAGAAACATTTATCTGTATAAAACATATTTTTGGATAAATATATATATATATATATTTGTATCTACAGAAAGGCTCTAAAAAGCATTTGAGTAAAATATTGGTTCCCTTTTCTATAGTTCTCCTTCTACCCCTTACGTTTGGTTTGTCCGCTGTCGCTCGTTACAGTACACGCAGTGCTCCGTTTGGTGTCCACGTCTTGTTCCCATCTCTCACTTCCGTCACCAGCTGAAAACTGTTCGTGCCATTTTGAATAGAAAAGCTGCGGGGCCCCGGGCCTGTGGCTTAAGTTGCCATGCTGCTAGAAAGTTGTGCTTTCTCTTTCCAGCTGTTAACCTAACTTCCTGGGAAAAGTAGTAGCTCTCTGTAGCATTACCAAGCGTCTGTGGAACCAAATTTCTGCCATTCAAACTGGCATTATATTGAGAAATCAATCAAAATAAAAAATTTTTACTTTCAAAAGCTGCTTCCTGTCCTTCACTGTTATGTTCATGCTATTTTAAGCATATATTGTCATTATAATGTACTATTAAAGTCCCTATCCTTCATAAGCAAATATGCTTCCTGGTACCCAAGCAGTGGTGGCCGTCGGGAACAGTAAGTGTTCCCTCCTTGTCTGACTGGAACTTTTTTGAGGTATTTGCAACACTGTGTTCGATACAGTAGACTGCATTTCAGGAAAGGAAAAAGAGGGCCTTAGTGTGTGATTAGAACTGCACAAGCCACACAGACAGACACAGTCTAGTTGTACATTATGCACCCTGGATCCCAGCTTCCTCAGACCCTGTAGAAAGTGCCCTTGCTGTCTTCCAGTCCTGCTGAGACTGATGCTATCGGCTGGACAGAGTGAACAACTGTGAGAACTGCTGTTAGCTTCTAGGCTCCAAGTGGCCTTGAACTAGCCATCCTGGGATTCACTTTCTCCCTAAAATAGTCTCTTGCCTGAGATTAGAATATAGTTGGGAATAGTCTGGTTGGAATATTCAAGGATGAAGATATTAACCACATTCTGCTAAACCTAAACAATCTTACGAAGGAAGTCCTTAGGTTCAGAACTTGTGGGTCCAGCTTGTATAGGAAATGGGAGGCTCTTGGTTGCAAAGATGTGTGTGATTAGCAAGAACCCTCGACCACTGTTATCCCTGGAGTGTTGTCAGGCATGTTCTCTGAAAAGGAGTTCTAATTGCCTACAAACGGACAACAGTGAACATGTCTTTTAAGAAGAAAAATCCCACTCACTAATCACCTGTTTGCATATTGCGAGCTTGGGTTTAAGAAGTAACCCTGGAGAAAATTCTAGGAGGTACTGCTTAAGCAGATGTCACAGGAGAGCCACATTGGCATACAGCCTGTTCCATTTGAAGAGGGACTCAGAGCAGCTTTGGAGTCGTCTTAAAGCTCCCAGCCATTTACAGAAGATGGCACAGCCACGCACAGCTCCAGAGCACACAATGGAAACGATTTACAAAGGCAACCCGGGTCTTGTTTGTCCAAGAATGAGCTGCTTTACAGAAAGTTGCACCATAACTAAATGACACATTAACAAAGCTTGTTGAATGCTATTTGGGGAAAGGCTAAACCAGTTTGTCCAGCTCAACCATCTATTGAAAAGATTATTAATGTATTTATCCAACCTGCAATCAAAGTCTGAAGAGGCCAGGTCCATGACGTTCATGACCATTTATAACATAAGTCGATCATTAAAAAAAAAAAAAATCTAATAGGCTTCATATTTTAACCAATTTAAGTAATAGATAAGCTCATCGGGTTCAGCTGACTAATAGTTACACTAGTAAGATTAGTTAGCCGGCACTCAAGCCTGACTCCACTAGTCGGTTCTACAAATGTCTGTCACAGCTCTCAGTGGTAAATCCTTGACTTGGAAGTTTTCAACCTTACAGTGATTCAAAAGCTTACCCATCCAACCATTTTGTGTCTTCCTTTGGGGACAGTAATTAGTAAAAAGTCATATGAACTACTCAATGCTTTATTATAAAACAGGTCTTGTGTTAGGTGATTTTGCCCACCAGTAGGCTAGTGTAAAGCATTCCAAGGTAGGTGGGTTAAAATGCATTTTACTGTTTATAGATTTCCAGCTTGCAGTGAGGTTATTGGGATGAGGTCCCACAAGTTGAGTAATAGTAATAGAAGCTATCCCTCTGGGTAGTTCCTGTACCCAGGGCACTGACACCCTGTCCATCAAGAGTACATATGACTCTGTGTTATTCAAATCTCTGCTTACCAGGTTGGGACCAATGTCGTGGACATTGTGAGCTGAAGTTTTACAACTTGTTGGGCATGATGCTTTGGCATGCAACTCAAGGTTCCACGGTGGCTGCTCTTAGGCCAGTATGGGGGCCAGTATCACAGCCAGTGGTTACAGCAAACCATTGGAATACTGTGACCATGTTTAACAAACACATCTCCATGAACATCAGTATCTGTCTGGAGTCTTAGAAGTATGTGGTATAACCATAAAAGCCAATCCCATGTGTAGTTTATCTAAAGGTGCTGTTAAAATGGGGATATAGTTAACGAAGCCACCATCCCGTTGGCCGGTTCATGAAACGTCCTGAGTTTACTGCTTCTTGGAGTCACTGCCCTTCCTACTAGAAAGAAACTCCAGGTTAGAAGGACATGGCATGATATTTTACTGAGTTTGAGCTGACCTTGGAAAATGTCCTGGAAATGACATTTCAGCAAATGGGTGAGAAGGCCTGGACGGGACCGCTTCTTTGGGATCATTCATGGTAAGAGCCCTGTGAGAGCACTTAAGAATGCAGTTTAAGTGCTAAGGACACAGGCCATTGAGACATTTGTGTAGCCTCGTTGAGGAGTTCAGTCCCCAGCACTACACAATAAAACAATGCAATTGAATTGAACTGATTTAGATCACTAATGAGCTCAAGAGCAAATAGAGTAGCCCTTTTGTATATCATGCCGATGATTCAAAATCAAATAATAGTTCTTTGTAATAGATCAGAAGACAAAGTGTCTATGCTGTATATACTAAATACAAGACGAATGAGTAGTAGGGTTCTAAAGAACGAATTTAGGTATCTGGGACTGGGGGTTGGAAGACTACCCAATTGGAGCGATGGGTGATTTATGTGTTTTTATATGAAGCTTTGAAAAAATGAGACTATGTATAGCTGGGTTGAACTTCATCTTCAAAGAGACCCTTTCAGAACTGTAGCATCATCAATCATTCTCAGTGGACAGAGGGCCCGTTTCAAACCTAGAAGGAATTTCTTTGTTGATACAGTATGGTGGGTCAACTTAGTCTCCACACAGAAACGCTGGTACAAAAGAATGTGACACAGAGAGACAGCCACTTTCACAAAAGCAAAGCTTCCAGAAGAGAACATTTATAGACTGTCTACTGGCCGGCATACAGCAGCCTGCCCTTTCCTATAGCACAGCAACTTAATTTTGCATGGCCTGTGGGTTTGTTTTTTTTTTTTTTTAATCCCTCTCCTTTTTATGAATAAAGAACTTTAAAAGCCATCTTGTGGAATGCAGCTTCACGTGTAAGTAATCACTGTTCTTGTTTGACTGTTTTGATGAGCACTATGTTCTAATTAGAGTCCGGCGGCTCTTGTTTAGAAGGCCACACCAATCACGCCCCATTATGTATTGCTGTAGAGTAAGTGCCCATCCGGGGCTGCTGCAATCACCACCCTGGTTTTCCACTCCGCTCCGTCCACGTCAGCGCCCCAGCCTCCAGAGGTAAGAGCAGCTGCACTGGCTGTACTCATTAACCCAGCCGTCCTTGACATTTGTTCCTTTATTTTTCCCTAATGTCACAAATCCTCCACTTCCAGCCTGCAGTGTTTTAGATTGATTACTTCAGCTGTTTGCTATGCAGGATCTGTGCTTCATCTCAAATCATGAGAGTCACAAGGCCAGAAAGAAGACCCGTGTTCTAAGCACGCGTGGCCACAGCGTGGCCCCAAGTTGAAAGCGCGTCAGACCTTACCTTGCTGATCTGAAAGTTTGCATTTCGGAACGATGGAAATGAGTTTCTCTTTGGTTTCCCCAGCTGCATGAACAAACAAGTTAGCATTTGCACTTGCAATTATTTTTAAGAGGTTCTTGCTGTGTAATGCATGCCAGCCTCTAAAACCTGCGGTCCACTTGCCTCAGCCACCGAAGGGCTCAGTTTGTCACCACACCTGGGAGGAACATGTTATACTGTTTCATTTCAGGAAAACTGCATCCTAATGGGTTCCATCCCTGATAGGCTCGCATTCCCTTTTAGCTCAGCAAGTGTCAATTCATATCCAGACACGCTCCGGCACCATCGTTCCTGGCATATTCAAGGGAAGAAGTGGGAGAGGGACGTTCATTTTCATATCCTGTTACGTTACACGGGACCAGCCTTCTGAGAATCCCTGAAATCCCCTCCACAGCCCAAACGCCATAAACTGGGTGCCTCGTAAGCAACAGAAATTGCTTCCGTCACTCCGGAGCCTGGGAGCCCAGGATCAAGGCACGGCACGTCTAGTGTTGCAGGGACCTCTTGCTATGTATGCTCTTACCTGGGGGAAGCAGCGAGCAGCTCCATCGGGCCTCTTTGAGACGAGAATAATTCACTCACAGAACCCACGAGACCCAGTTATCTGCAAATTCCCCACCTCAGCACCATCACCCTGGGGGATTCCCACGAGTCCGGGGGTGGAGCAGAAACCACACTCAGACACAACACCGATAATATTGTTGATTCTAAAATGCACTCCCTTTGTACACTGGCACATTTTTCTTGGTGGTACATAGAAGAAAGGTAGTTCCGATGCTTATCTGAGTGCTCCGCCCTCACGGATGTATTTGTGTTAGTGTTACAGGAAACATGTATGTTCCAGATCTCCCTCCCCTGCCAGCTCTGCCATTTCTGCCACATGATGATGCAGCCGGAAGGTTTACCAGACGGGACCCCTAGATCTTGTGCTTCCCAGCCTCTCCAACCCGGACCCAATAACTTTCTATTTATTATGAATTACCCAACTTCACATTCTGTTAGAGCAGCACGAAACTTAACAAATTCTTAAACTGTCTGAGGTAAAACAAGAATTGCTAACATTTATTGCGAGAGTTGCCAGCCTCAGCATTTCAAGTGCTAGCTAATCCCCTCACTGACACCCTCCCTGGCACCCTATGAGTATGTAGCGACCATGTTCAGCCCCCTTTTCTAACTGAGGAGTCTCAGTGGTGTCAAGTGATTGGCAAGGGGTAAAACTAGGCTTTCCAGCATGGGCATGTTTAATGCTGCCTCTGCCCTTCACAAGGTCCTACTTCACAAACTATATGCTTTAGGGAGGAGACAGGGTGGGTGTTGGGGAGGGGAAGAAAGGAAAGAATAGAGAAGAGAGGATGGGAGGGGGGCTCTCTGAAAAGGGAGTAAGCCAAGAAGCCCAGGGTGAGGGTGATTTGGGCAGGAGCAGAGGGAAGAAGCATTTGTTAGAACTTAGGACCGAAAGTGCCTTGAGCAAAGGGAGGCGGAAGGACAGGGGCCAGGAGGACAAAGTTTGAGCCTGACTTCCTGACTCCTCAGATCTGTAGCCTCCCTTTGAGGTACCGTAGCAACCCCAGCATCCTTTCTTGAGGTACTCTAGCATCCTTCCTCCCATAGTGTCCAGCAAGAAGCTTAGCCTGCAGGACTCTACAGAGCTGAGCCTAGGAAAGGAGTATATTCACCCTCCCACTGCCCTGTACCACGCCGGCCCTCTGCAAGACACAGGCAATAGCAAAATTTCTTTGGACTCCCCAAGCAAGGTCTGAAAGCCTGATTGTAAAGCACCCAGTTATTTTCCAATATGTTAAGTGAGCCTGGACACCACAGGACTAGTCCTGAAGGTGTAGGTATGGTCTGTGTCTCTCCGAGAGGCTAAGAGGAACAGCCACTGACTTCCATGGATAAGCAAGGGTCACACTAAGTTTCCGAGCTCTGATTTAAAACAGTCAACTACAGAGGACCTGTGCTCTACCTGTCCCTGCTGTGAGAAATTTTTGTCCTGTTTGTGATTCATATGCCTTCTTAAATTTGGTTTGAGACAGGGTCTCCTTATTTGCCTTAAACTGGTCCTGATCATGTGGTTCTTTTGCCTCTGCCTCCCAATTGTTAGGATTACAGGCAGGCAGCGTTAGCTGTATGGATCTTTTAGATTTCATTTTCATCTACTTTGAAAAATATTTATCCATGATAGATTCGTATCCTTATCTCAATCCTCCCCGACCCTGCCCAGCAGTCTGAGGAATATTGCTCTGAGCCCGAGTGGACTTCCAAAGCATCCCACTCAGGCAGCTTCCAGAAGGACCTAGAAGTCAGAAGGGAGCTATTGCCACCCTATAGTCTCCCATTCAAATCCAGGCTCTGGATTTCACACAGCAGGAGGCGTAGGTTCGGAAGCTTTGAGAGGCCAGCACACTCCCCTTGAAAGTCAGGCCTTAAACCAGCTCATGGCTTCTCCCCGAGAAAGCTCGACTCATGAAGTGGTAAGCCCGTAACAGCCACAGAGAGCTTGGGGATCCCCAGGATATCTTTAGAGCCACATGTCAGGTTGGCTGCTTCTCACTGTAAGACATCGAAAAAGTCTTGAGCTCACAGAGGATGATGTCTAATCTTGATTGTCAATTTAATAGGGCTTAGAATCACCTAGAAAGCAAATCTCCGGTCTATCTGTTGGGGTGTTTCTAGTGAAGTTTAACTGGGGAGGAAAGATCCACGCTGACCACCAGTGGCACATTCCGTGGGCTGAGATCCCTAACTGAATAAAAAGCAGCAAGTGAGCAGCACACAGCGGTATGGTGTTCATCTCTCTCTGCTTCCTGACTGTGGATACAATGTGACCAGCTGTCATGCCTTCCGCTCCACTGTGGACTGTTCCCACACTGTGAGTCCACTTCCTTCCTTAACTCTCTTTGCCAGGTATTTCATTGAAACAGTGACACAAGTAACTAACTACTATGTGTCAAACAATAGGTTCCTTCCTCACACTTTCAAAGTTCATTTCTTTTCTTTGCTGGGTACTGTATTGTTTAAGGCTCTATGAATTTAACTTAAAAATCTAGAAATGAGCTGGGTGGTGGTGGCAGAGGCAGGCTGATCTCTGAGTTCAAAGCCAGCCTGGTCTACAGAGCGAGTTCCAGGACAGCCAGGGCTACACAGAGAAACACTGTCTTGAAAAAAAAAATCTAGAAATGAAAGGATATGAAAAAAATAAATTTAGTTCTCATGTGCTCAGGTGTCTCAGCACATAAGTTTCAAAAGCCAACTTTGTTCAGGTAAAATCCAGGCTATTTATCCACTTGAGAAAGACTAAAATGATTAGGTTTCTCTAAGTGGAATTCAGAGGTCATGACCTAGAATCTATACTCTTTTACATTCCGCTTTAGAGTCTCGTAACAAAAATCCAGCAAGACCAAGTTATAAAATGGATGAGGTCTGTCCTATAACAATCAAATTGGACTACAACATCCAGTAGGCAAGGACCTCCTCTCCTCTGAGGGACTCTGAAGGAAGTGAAGTCTATGTGACCAGGCCCTAGGGAGACACCCAAAGGGGGAAAGTGCAGTCTATGGAAGAAATCACAGGCCATCACTGTTGACATGAGTCCATTTTATGAAGACTTGACCAGACCAAAGCAGCTGGGCCAGGAAACCTGCCTGGGGGCCACAGAGGAGTAAGAGAGACAGACACAAGTAACATTGCAGCTGGGATCAGGGAGGCCGTTGTTGGCTGTTGGTTTTTTTTCACTCTTTTGCTCTTTTGAGGGACCTGCCATCCAGCTCCCAAATAAAACTCACACGGAGGCTTATTTATTCTTAATTACAAATGTCTGATCTTAGCTTGGCTTGTTTCTTGCCAGCTTTCCTTAACTTAAATTACTCCATCTACCTTTGGCCTCTGGGCTTTTCCCACTCTCTTACTTCTGTAAATCTTATTCTTACTCTGTGGCTGGCTATGCAGCTGGGTGGCTGGCCCCTGGAGTCCTCCTCCTTCTCTGGCTTCTTCTTTCTTTTCTTCTCCTACCTTTTTCCTTCTATATATTGCCTCTGCCTGCCAGCCCTGCCTATCCTTTCCGCTGCCTTGCTGTTGGCCATTCAGTTCTTTATTAGACCATCAGGTATTTTAGACAGGCACAGTAACACAGCTTCACAGAGTTAAACAAATGCAACATGAACAAAAGTAACAAACCTTAAAACAATATTCTAAAATATTTCCCCCTTTTTGTCTAAACAAAAAATGAAAAATTTTTAACTTTAACATAATAAGACTGTGTACAATAAGAACAATTTTCAAGGAAAGACTACATTTACATTGTAATTAATTCCAGTTCATTTGTGTCTGGCAAATTAAAAGAAAATACTCCATTATCTATCCTATCTTAATGAATCTTTAACTCCATCAAAGACCCCAGAAGGATAATATTATTTGATATTTGAGTAAACAAAAGGTGCATTGCAAACAACTTCCAAAACTCTAGAAATGATAGAGACATCTGACTGCCTGGACAGTCACCCAAAAGTTCCTCTGCAACGCTGGGGCATTGATCTTCAGCCTACAGGCCCAGAGTATCTGTCAGACTTTCCAGTGAAGGAGGAAATTTGAAGGTCTGTCCTGCTTTGTATTGGAAAAATTCATCAGTCACTTTCCACCGTGTCCTGCAGAATGTCTGGCAGACTCTTCCGTGAAGCAGGAATCTCAGAGGACTGTTCTGCCTTGTTTTGGCAAAGTTCAGCAATTTTTTTCCTGTGTATCTTGCATGTTCAGTCTGCACAGCACATTGTCAGCAGTCAAAGGCAAGAGCAGTTGCTTTGTCTGGTGGCTAATCTTACCACAATGAAAGCAAACTCCATAAGGAGTTTCTTCAATGCCCATCATCTTCTCTGAAGTAAATTGTGCTGCCAGGAGCAGATGTCTCAATGTTATGAAAAATCTTGTTAATAAAACATTTAACTGCCATATTCTATAAGTCTTTGAAGTATTTGAAGACCATCTATCTAAAATATATCTATTTAACCTAGAAAATACACCTAACATATCTATAATTTTGATTATTATAAATGACTAACTACTGTTTATGTTTCTTGATTATCCTATATTGTTTATAATAATATCTTTCAAAAACTAGAACTTTACCTTACATTTTTAAATGAACTGCATAGGTACAATATATTAAACAAGAGTCAAAACATATATACAATATGTGGTAACAAAAACAACCTTAAATTTGTATTGATATACAAAACCCCTTTAGATGAGAGTAGAAACATATACACAGTGTAACAAAAATAACTTTAAATTTGTATCAATACTGTATTCCCCTAAATTATAACAAACATCCATAACTGTCCAAACATCCATTATCAGGAGCTATTGCAAGCTGTAGGATTATGCAGTGAGAAATTCAGCTGTCATAAAAAGGTCAACACACCAGAGCCAAGGGTATTGGCATTATTGCCTTTTGAATGAATTGGCTGTTTCTTTGTTTTTGTTTTTGTTTTTCCGAGACAGGGTTTCTCTGTGTAGTTTTGGTGCCCGTCCTGGAACTTGCTCTGTAGACCAGGCTGGCCTTGAACTCACAGAAATCCGCCTGGCTCTACCTCCCAAGTGCTGGGATTAAAGGCATGCACCACCACTGCCCAGCAAATTGGCTGTTTCTTATTGTACATTTCTTGTGCAGTTACAGCTATGATATCTCCCCATCACCACACATCTTCATATAATGTGTATATGTAATCTCATGATTACATCTCAATCTTATGGGCACACATATATCTGTGGATGGTCAGGAAGATGACTTTTCTTTAGCTGTACGATTTTGATATATAGAAAATATACTAGGATATGCTTCATGACTAGATCTATTGTCCCACGAGACTGTAGATACTTAAAACCTGCCTTGTTCCTTTTACACAGACCAACAAAAATAAGAATCTCGCCTCAGTCTAACACAAACTGCACACATTTAGCTCATTTTTACCTCAGAGCAAGTTCAAACTAAACTAAAGGCTTTTGTAAATAGACTGTAAGTTTAAAACTTTACAGTTGTGCACAAGGTCAGAGTCACAGGTGTCTACCAAGATTACTAACACAAGGCACCCTAAGAAAAGCATGCTGATTTTTCCCTTGCCAAGTCTGCTGACAATAGACTCATGTCTCAAAGTTTGTCTCATTTAGGCACTATGGCCCTCCCTCTTACTCCTGAAACCTTGAAAATGTGTGCTGCCATGGTAAATGGCTTGGCTCCTTATCGCTTACCCTAGGAATGTGCTTTTGACCAGTGAGAGGTAATTCTTGTAACTTTTTCTCTTGCTTCAAGCCTCCTGGGTAAGAAGAATTATTAGGCTCAATGAGAAGAAGCAAGAAGATGAGAACAGAGAATTAGAGCTAAGAAATTATAGACAATTAGACCAAGAAAATTAGGAGAAGGGTAGAAGAATAAAGAGACATGCACAGGTAGAACACAGTGTGAGCAGATTCATTCCTTCACTCTCAGATACTTAGTTTTTCCTCACTTATTGTAGTATCTCTTTTGGACCCTAAGAGGAGACTTTAAGGCAGGCCCTTAAATATCTTCATTACATAACCCACCAAATAACCAAAAACCACCCACACCTCCCAACTCTTGGGAATGTGGGCATAGTTTTCTCCATACTGCTTCCTGCTGGCTGTGAATGAAGGCATCTTTAGGGTCCAGAGAGAATTTGAGATAATGGCCAAGTCCTGAGAAGACCAGCTATAACCTTTGTTGATAGATATCACTTGTCAAGATTCAGGAGATCACTCCTGATCACACCTGATCCATATTATTTCTGAAGGAATCCACCACCTTTTGTCTCCTGTGGAAACAAAACTCCAAAGCATTTTTGATTTCCATTTGAAAAATACATTTTTTACTTCTTTTTTAAAGTTAAAATAGCTCTAAAGTATCTAGGTTGGTTCAATTTTGCAGTTCACAATCCCACGTGTCCTAGCAGCTGTCTTTTGCTCTTCACCTGTCAAAAAATTCAAAATCAACGTAATAATATACAAGATCCAAACTCCCTGTGTATTTCCCATCTTACATGCATGGCTTTTTTCTTCTACTCTCTCTTTAAAGATCTTATTTTATAAACTACTCATTTTTCCTATGACCATACCCTTTTTCTTTTCTTAAGCCTACATACATTGTTAAACACACTGTAACCTGTTTAGAGGTTTGTTTGTTTGTTTGTTTTCTGTCTGAATCTCTTTTACTGTGTATCTCTAGTATTTTTTGAAAGCAAGAGCAAACTTTAGACTGCACATGGCTCCTCAGCTGGCTCCACCCGCTTCTCGTGTCATGAAAGCCAAGCCTGACACTTGTGGTCCAGTCGGAGGTAGTGACCATGACCTGCATTCAACCTTCCTAGCTGTGGAAGTCTGTATCTGTGTGCTGCCACAAGAGGTTTTTACTTAGCTTGCTGTTCCAAATTTAGTGCTGCCCTGCCGGCTGAACAGCAAAGCCTCTTAAAGGAGCCGTGTCTTTTTTTCTTTTTCTTTTCAGCTTTCTCAGGCCCTAAGGATATTCAAGTCCCCCCATGCTGGGTGCCAAAATGTTGTTGGTTTTTTTACTCTTTTGCTCTTTTGGGGGGACCCCACCACCCAGCTCCCAAATAAAGCACACACGGAGGCTTATTCTCAATTATAAACATCCGATCTTAGCTTGGTTTGCTTCTTGTCATCTTTCCTTAAATTAAATTATTCCATCTGTCTTTTGCCTCTGGGCTTTTCCCATTGTCTTACTTCTGTAAATCTTACTCTGTGGCTGCCTTGCTGTGTAGCTAGGTGGTTGGTCCCTGGAATCCTCCTCCTTTTCTGGCTTCTTTCTTTCTTTTCTTTCTTTCTTTTTTTTTTTTTTTGGTTTTTTGAGACAGGGTTTCTCTGTGTAGCTTTGAGCCTTTCCTGGATCTCGCTCTGTAGACCAGGCTGGTCTTGAACTCACAAAGATCCACCTGCCTCTGCCTCCCGAGTGCTGGGATTAAAGGCGCGCACCACCACCACCACCACCTGGCTTCTTCTTTCTTTTCTTCTCCCAGCTTTCTCCTTCTGGATCTTCTCTCTGCCCGGCAGCCCCACCTATCCTTTCCCCTGCCTTGCTATTGGCTGTTCAGTTCTTTACTAGACCATCAGGTGTTGTAGACAGGCACAGTAACACAGCTTCACAGGGTTAAACAAATGCAACATAAACAAAAGTAACACACCTTGAAACAATATCGTGCACTCAGCTGGTGTCGTAATAGCAGCCCAGATACCCAGCACGTGTATTATATATTACATGAACAAGGAAGGTGTGAGCTAAATTCAGTAGAGGGCCCTTGTAGGGAAGCAGTCTCAGAGGGGCATGCAGTCATCTCAACAGCTAGGGTCCATACTCTGTGTACATACTGTTTTAGCTAAAGGCCAACCCATTGGTCAGCATCCATGCAGCCTTGCCATTCCCCTGAGACTGACCTGTGGAAGCCCTTGCAATTCTCTTGAGTCTAAGGCATTAGCATCCTTGACACGGCCATGCTCATGTCATGAATGTTCCTTCATGTTAGGTACACTTACTCTACTCCCTCACTCTTTTTTTTTTGGGGGGGGGGGGGTTTGAGACAGGGTTTCTCTGTGTAGCTTTGGATCCTGTCCTGGATCTCACTCTGTAGACCAGGCTGGCCTCGAACTCACAGAAATCCACCTGGCTCTGCCTCCCGAGTGCTGGGATTAAAGGCGTGCACCACCGCCTCCCAGCTCTGCTCCCTCACTCTTGACAGTGCCTAGGGTAGAGAAATTTCATTCTATTTATTGCTCCTTATTTATCCTCCCATCTATCCCAATACCACCTCTGCTTAGCCAAACCCACTTCCTTCCTATATTAGTCTATTGTCCGTAGTTAAAACTAAATAGATGGTGCTGTGTACATGTTTAAGGGTTTATTTAGCTCACAATTCTGGATATCCAAGAATGACACCAGCATCTACTCAGGTCTGATGAGGGACCCTCTGAGTGTGTCACAATATGGTAAATGGCATCATGAAAGGAATGTGTGCAAGAAGGGGATATGGCATGGCAAGTAAGGGAAGCGGATGGGTTCAAGAGCTAGGCTTACACCTTTTATGACAGCTGACCTCACAGGAGCTAACCGGGATGCCCTGAGAACCTCCTTAACCCTTTCTGAGGGTGTACCATATGGTCTAAGTACCCCGCACTAGGTCCCCCTGTTAAACAAGTCCCTACATTTTCATCATACTGCCTCACTGGAGAGCACGCTTCAAGCACATGACCTTTGGGGGACACACTGAAACCATAGGCAAACTGCAGCACTTTCTTGTAGAGAAAGAGGACAACTCTTGGCTGGAGACTGAGAAGTGGCTTGCTTTAGGTTTCTAATCAAGTGTTTCATTTGGTGCAATGCGTTGTCATTTTACTCCCTTGCAAGTCCAGGGGGGATAGAGTCTAATCACTCATTTGAGGAAGACTGAAAACTCTTCAAATACAATAAGCTGCAATATCCCCAGGTAAGATTATTTCTATATTAACTAAACCTCTCCCAGAACAGACAACTTAGATATTTGGTGGTGTCGCTGAAATACCATTCGGCAATGTCGTTCAAATAATAACGAACCCAGGCTATGGAAAGAAAGTACAGGTTTCTCTCTCTCTCTCTCTCTCTCTCTCTCTCTCTCTCTCCCACCAAACCACAGAGCAGAGCTACAAAAGTCAAAAAGCATCCCAACCCACTGTGCCTAGAGGTTACTGTGCATCAGACTCCAACCCACAGAGCTCAGTGGCTGAGTTCTCACTGGGACTTAGAGCTGCCTTGTTCAAGCGTTATTTTATTTAGCCAATTCTGGAGTACTCTCCATGCTCTAGCCACTGGCCCAGAAGCTCAGACCACAGCTGGGAACAAGGTGAAATGCCTGCTTTCTCTGTAAGTTTTCTTAACCATCTCATAGAAAAGATGGAAGGAAATGTAAGTAGGTAGGTAGACAGACAGACAGACAGACAGACAGACAGAAAAAGATGGGAGAACCAGCCCCCAACCCTGAGGATACCAAGAGAAGATGATGTTAAAAAAAAACCAAAACAACAACAACAAAAAACTACACTCTATCAGAAGGTGATGAGGGCTGTGGGCAAATATAAAGGAAAGAAGGAGAAGGAAGGCTGTAGAGTGTGTAAGTTTTACAAATATAGTCGATGAAGTAGAATTATTAGGCTAGAAATCATAAAAATATTTTAAAGCCTGGTGATGGTGGTGCACACATCTCAGCACTCGGGAGGCAGAGGCAGGTGGATCTCTATGAGTTCTAGGCCAGCCTGAGCTACAGAGTGAGTTCCAGAGCAGGCTCCAAAGCTACAGAGAAACCCTGTCTTGAAAACCAAAAAAACAAAACAAAACAAAAGTAAAAGACATCATTCTGATTCTGTGTACAGATGTGAGACTTGAGATATTTATTTACTTATTTTTTTATTCCTATTTTTCACTTTTGGGAGAGAGGGGGATTAAAGGTGTGCACACCACACCCCGCATGAAAATAGTTTTAAAATACCAGTGTCTTACAGTGTGTTATGATTTTAATGAGAAATGTCCCCCATAGGCTCCTGTATTTGAACACATGGTGACACTGCTTGGTTGGGGATGTCAGACACAAAGCCCTGCTGGAGGAAATGCAGTGCAGTATTGGGCTTTGGGAGTTCATAGCCTCCTCTCACTTCCAGTTTTACTCTCTCTGCATCTTGCTTCCGGCTCCTGTTCCCATGCCTTCCCTGCGGTTCAGGCCATCTGGTCCTCCGGAACAGTAAGCCCATATAAATTGGTTCCTAAGTTGCCCTGATGTTTAATCATGGCAATAGACAAGCAACTAATACAGAAGTTAACTTTTTAAAAACTGCTTTGAAAGGTGTTTATCCGTGGGGAGTGGGTGTGATGGGGTATGTGTAGAATCTATTCTCTACTACCTATCATGTGGGTTCTGGGATCACAACCAGTCATCGGGCCTGCGGCGAGCACCTTTACCTACCCAGCCATTTGACTAGCACCCAGACAGCAACACTTATACCTTTAAACAACTCAAGTATCTAATAAGTAAGGAAAACAGAAACAAACAAACAAAAAAACCCTTTGATTAGTCCTATGCGTGTGTTCTGCATGCCACGCCCATCCCCCCATCTCAGCATCTGCAGGGTCCCTGCTGTTCTGGGGACAGTGGCTCCCACTCATACTATCCTTTTCCCTGCATCACTGAGCGACAGTGGCCTCTGCTTGCCTTAATCCTCACACACTGCTTCAGCCTCTTCCTTGGAGTCTTTGCTCTGTGAGCATTTTGCTTTCTAGGACTCTTCCTCCATTTTGGTCCACAGAGACTCTCACCAGCTGCCCCCATGTTGAAGTCCAGGGGAAGAGTACAGTCATACACACTGTGCCATATGCTACGTGTCTAAACACTTTCAAGTGTAAGTCAAGCTAATTGGTTGTTAAATAAAACATGCTCCACAGTCTTAGCTAGCTTATGTACTTGTAGGCAGACAGAGAGACCAGGCTTGCATTTAGGATGCTTTGCGTGCCTTGGCATCCTACATTTAAAGGGGATGAAGAAGAACAGCCATCTCCAGCCCCTCATGGCCTCCCGACACCCACTTTTCTTCCCATTCCTCACTGTGCCCCAGATCCAACTCACTACATTTCTCCCCGCTACTAGGCCTACCCTGTACCAGTAGCTCCTCCTCATTTGCAGCCCATGTGTTCCCAGCTCAGTCCAAATCATGGCACACAGCCTCCTCTTAGCTAAATGCATACCTTCAGCAGAGCTCACTTCTGGGGTGGTACACCTAATGTAGGTAGGCCCACTCTGGAATAACTTGACCAGGAATTTCAGGAGCCCCAGATGCCTGAGCATGGCAGGGAGCAGGGAGTACAGGCTTGGGGTAGTCAGTCTTTGACTAGGGGGACTCTGTGTCTAGTCAGGGGTGTGGACAGAAAAGAGTAGGCCCAGGGGAGGTATCCGCTAGTCACTGGAAAGAGCAGGAAATCCAGTGCGTACAATATAGCATCTTACGCTAAAACCTGATATGATTATTATCGGTGCTGGCCAGTTGTTATCGCCATCATTGTTATCGAGAGTGGCCTGGCAGTATACACAGGTGATTTTTGATCTCTCTATCATCAACTCAATGTCTTTCAAGTAACAGAAACCAAGCACCTACTGTGATGGTTGAGTTGAGAAATATCTAGAAGATTTGTAAAACACACCCTGGGCATGTCTCAGGGATTTTTCTAAAGAGGATCAACTACGTTGTTTTTCTCAGGTATCTGTCACAGCTATGAGAAAAGTAACTGATACAAACTTGCCATGTCCATACTATATTTATGTGGGGTCTTTGAATAAATTTAGCTGTAAAGTGTATATGTGTGTGTGTGTGTGCTGTGTGTGTGTGTGTGTGTTCATGTGGGTGCATATGTGTGCATATGTGTGCATAGGAATGTGTGGACCAGAGAGCAACCTCACAAGTCATTCTTCAGGGCTCATACCCACCTTATTTTTGTGGATGTCTTCATTGACTGACCGGAGCTTGTTGATTGGCTAGGCTAGGCTAAGCCCCAGGGATCTGCCTGTCTCCACCCATTACACCCAGCAATTACAAGTGCATACCACTACACTCAACATTTTTTTTTCTTTTTAAACATGGGTTCTAGAGATTAATTGGCCAACAATTTGCCAGCTGAACTAGCCTCCTAGCCCCCTGATGTTTCACTCTGGGTGTGATTTTTTTTTTTCTTCATTTCATTGATTCTGTAATCTAGTTCATTGTATAATCTAGTTTGTCACTAATTAAATTCTTGCAAGAGAGCTGGTGAGATGTCTCAACAGGTAAAAGCACTTGTCCCTCAAGCCTGACAACTTGAGTTCAATCCCTGAGTCCCCACATGGTGGAAGAAGAGAAAAGAGATCCACAAGTTGTCCTCAGACCTTCATACGTGCATCCCAGCATGTACACACCTGCAACACACATGCTGAACAAATGTAATAAAAAGACAAGGAATTCTTCTGCCATAAGTATATAAAGAGAAATGAACAGGGCCAGGCGGCGGTGTGGCGCACGCCTTTAATCCCAGCACTCAGGAGGCAGAGCCAGGCGGATCTCTGTGAGTTCAAGGCCAGCCTGGTCTACAGAGCGAGATCCAGGACAGCCAGAGCTCTGTGGATAGATCCTGTATCAAAGAAAAGAGACATGAACAAATTATTCTAACACTACGGAGTATCTGTCTGTCTACTTTAAGTATGTGTAAGACAATGTTATTTGAAAACTCCTGAAAAACATGTCAACAAAAGTAACAACCTTCCAGAGGCTCACCACATTTGAAAAAGCAATTGTATGGAATGTGGGCAAGTTCCCCACTCTCTCCCTCTGTAATCCATTTCTTTATCTGTAGCTAGGATGAACACCATTTATCTTATAGTCCATCAGAAGAGAACTCAGAACAGAACTCATGGAGGAATGCCGCTTACTAGCTTGCTTTCCGAGGCTAACAACTCTACCCAGCTTGCTTTCCGAGGACCACGTACCCGGGGTGGCACTACCTGTGCTGGTCCTGCCCATATCAGTCATCAGTCAAGAAAATTGCCCCACAGTCTTACCTACAGACCAATCTAATGGAAGTGTTTTCTGAGTTGAAGTTCATCTTCCCAGACGACCCGAGCATGTGCCAAGGCGACCAATTCCTAGAGAATGCCCTGGGATTCTCATAGTCTACACCCTTCCTGAATGTATTCTCTGTTTGCACAGTTATATCAGACTACAAGCGGATTCCTTTGTGTGGTTAGTTACCCAAGCTTGAATCACATCATCTGCAATTTTCCTTTTTTCCATTTAATGATGTATTGTAAATATGTCTTCAGGTCAGTATCTGTAGAAATGTTGTGTGGTTCTCCTAAGATGCTTAGTTTCCCTTTGATGGATATCTGCAAAGATCACCATTAAGATCACTTCCATTGCCTGAATGCTTACAAATAATTCTGCAATGTATGTCTCCACATGCGTATGTACATAGGTATTTATACCTGTGCCTATATTCTGGTGCACTAGGGTCCAGGAAAGAGGACTGCTCATCCTTCTAGTATAATCTTTCCAACAGGAGGCATTCTTTTGCATAGCCAGTAGCCTGTTCTCTTCTCCTTCACCTGCGTCAGTTAGAAATCATGTGCATTTTGAATTATTGTCAATCTGACAGGCATAAGGCACAAAATTTATCCTTTTCATTTTGCATTTCTTAAATTACAAATTTAATTACTATGTTTCTTGGCTTCTTATGGACCGAACATTAGTGCTCCCTTCCAAATTCATACACTGCTGTACCCGCTGCTGATTTAAAAGGTGTTTAGAAGTGATCAGCATGTACAGTTGGGGCTCCCATACTTGGAGTCACTACACCCACAGAAAAGATATGGGGAGCTACTCTTTCTCCTTCTCTTCTCCTTTATGTGGAGCCGAATAGGGAGATTTGAACCAGGAAGCAGTCTCACTAATACTAGATCTGCCCAGAGTCAGACCTTGGATTTTTTCATCCTTTAGGGACTGTAAGAAATAAGTGTATGTTTTTAAACCTAATATTATAGCAGACTGAACTAAGATAAGGCTCTGGTATGTGATGTGTGTATGTGTGTTTGTGTGTGTGTGTGTGTGTGTGTGTGTGTGTGTGTGTGTGTGTGCTGTGCGCGCGCAAGCAGCTGCGCAC